>NC_092116.1:41298211-41326657 GCF_045679555.1 Salvelinus alpinus | reverse complement strand
GGAGAACAAGTATTTGATACACTGCCGATTTTGCAGGTTTTCCTACTTACAAAGCATGTAGAGGTCTGTAATTTCTATCATGGGTACACTTCAACTATGAGAGACGGAATCTAAAACAAAAATCCAGAAAATCACATTGTATGATTTTTAAGTAATTAATTTGCATTTTATTGCATGACATAAGTATTTGATACATCAGAAAAGCAGATCTTAATATTTGGTACAGAAACCTTTGTTTGCAATTACAGAGATCATACGTTTCCTGTAGTTCTTGACCAGGTTTGCACACACTGCAGCAGGGATTTTGGCCCACTCCTCCATACAGATCTTCTCCAGATCCTTCAGGTTTTGGGGCTGTCGCTGGGCAATACGGACTTTCAGCTCCCTCCAAAGATTTTCTATTGGGTTCAGGTCTGGAGACTGGCTAGGCCACTCCAGGACCTTGAGATGCTTCTTACGGCGCCACTCCTTAGTTGCCCTGGCTGTGTGTTTCGGGTTGTTGTCATGCTGGAAGACCCAGCCACGACCCATCTTCAATGCTCTTACTGAGGGAAGGAGGTTGTTGGCCAAGATCTCGCGATACATGGCCCCATCCATCCTCCCCTCAATACGGTGCAGTCATCCTGTACCCTTTGCAGAAAAGCATCCCCAAAGAATGATGTTTCCACCTCCATGCTTCACGGTTGGGATGGTGTTCTTGGGGTTGTACTCATCCTTCTTCTTCCTCCAAACACGGCGAGTGGAGTTTAGACCAAAAAGCTCTATTTTTGTCTCATCAGACCACATGACCTTCTCCCATTCCTCCTCTGGATCATCCAGATGGTCATTGGCAAACTTCAGACGGGCCTGGACATGCGCTGGCTTGAGCAGGTGGACCTTGCGTGCGCTGCAGGATTTGAATCCATGACGGTGTAGTGTGTTACTAATGGTTTTCTTTGAGACTGTGGTCCCAGCTCTCTTCAGGTCATTGACCAGGTCCTGCCGTGTAGTTCTGGGCTGATAACTCACCTTCCTCATGATCATTGATGCCCCACGAGGTGAGATCTTGCATGGAGCCCCAGACCGAGGGTGATTGACCGTCATCTTGAACTTCTTCCATTTTCTAATAATTGCGCCAACAGTTGTTGCCTTCTCACCAAGCTGCTTGCCTATTGTCCTGTAGCCCATCCCAGCCTGTTGCATGTCTACAATTTTATCCCTGATGTCCTTATACAGCTCTCTGGTCTTGGCCATTGTGGAGAGGTTGGAGTCTGTTTGATTGAGTGTGTGGACAGGTGTCTTTTATACAGGTAACGAGTTCAAACAGGTGCAGTTAATACAGGTAATGAGTGGAGAACAGGAGGGCTTCTTAAAGAAAAACTAACAGGTCTGTGAGAGCCGGAATTCTTACTGGTTGGTAGGTGATCAAATACTTATGTCATGCAATAAAATGCAAATTAATTACTTAAAAATCATACAATGTGATTTTCTGGATTTTTGTTTTAGATTCCGTCTCTCACAGTTGAAGTGTACCTATGATAAAAATTACAGACCTCTACATGCTTTGTAAGTAGGAAAACCTGCAAAATCGGCAGTGTATCAAATACTTGTTCTCCCCACTGTATACCCTACTGTCTGTTTAAATGACTGGAGATATACCCTACTGTCTGTTTAAATGACTGGAGATATACCCTACTGTCTGTGTAAATGACTGGAGATATACCCTACTGTCTGTTTAAATGACTGGAGATATACCCTACTGTCTGTTTAAATGACTGGAGATATACCCTACTGTCTGTTTAAATGACTGGAGATATACCCTACTGTCTGTTTAAATGACTGGAGATATACCCTACTGTCTGTTTAAATGACTGGAGATATACCCTACTGTCTGTTTAAATGACTGGAGATATACCCTACTGTCTGTTTAAATGACTGGAGATATACCCTACTGTCTGTTTAAATGACTGGAGATATACCCTACTGTCTGTTTAAATGACTGGAGATATACCCTACTGTCTGTGTAAATGACTGGAGATATACCCTACTGTCTGTTTAAATGACTGGAGATATACCCTACTGTCTGTTTAAATGACTGGAGATATACCCTACTGTCTGTTTAAATGACTGGAGATATACCCTACTGTCTGTTTAAATGACTGGAGATATACCCTACTGTCTGTTTAAATGACTGGAGATATACCCTACTGTCTGTTTAAATGACTGGAGATATACCCTACTGTCTGTTTAAATGACTGGAGATATACCCTACTGTCTGTTTAAATGACTGGAGATATACCCTACTGTCTGTTTAAATGACTGGAGATATACGCTACTGTCTGTTTAAATGACTGGAGATATACCCTACTGTCTGTTTAAATGACTGGAGATATACCCTACTGTCTGTTTAAATGACTGGAGATATACCCTACTGTCTGTTTAAATGACTGGAGATATACCCTACTGTCTGTGTAAATGACTGGAGATATACCCTACTGTCTGTGTAAATGACTGGAGATATACCCTACTGTCTGTTTAAATGACTGGAGATATACCCTACTGTCTGTTTAAATGACTGGATATATAACCTACTGTCTGTTTAAATGACTGGAGATATACCTTACTGTCTGTTTAAATGAAGGGAGATATACCCTACTGTCTGTGTAAATGACTGGAGATATACCCTACTGTCTGTGTAAATGACTGGAGATATACCCTACTGTCTGTTTAAATGACTGGAGATATACCCTACTGTCTGTTTAAATGACTGGATATATACCCTACTGTCTGTGTAAATGACTGGAGATATACCCTACTGTCTGTGTAAATGACTGGATATATACCCTACTGTCTGTGTAAATGACTGGAGATATACCCTACTGTCTGTTTAAATGACTGGAGATATACCCTACTGTCTGTTTAAATGACTGGAGATATACCCTACTGTCTGTTTAAATGACTGGAGATATACCCTACTGTCTGTTTAAATGACTGGAGATATACCCTACTGTCTGTTTAAATGACTGGAGATATACCCTACTGTCTGTTTAAATGACTGGAGATATACCCTGCTGTCTGTTTAAATGACTGGAGATATACCCTACTGTCTGTTTAAATGACTGGAGATATACCCTACTGTCTGTTTAAATGACTGGAGATATACCCTACTGTCTGTTTAAATGACTGGAGATATACCCTACTGTCTGTTTAAATGACTGGAGATATACCCTGCTGTCTGTTTAAATGACTGGAGATATACCCTACTGTCTGTTTAAATGACTGGAGATATACCCTACTGTCTGTGTAAATGACTGGAGATATACCCTACTGTCTGTTTAAATGACTGGAGATATACCCTACTGTCTGTTTAAATGACTGGAGATATACCCTACTGTCTGTTTAAATGACTGGAGATGTACCCTACTGTCTGTGTAAATGACTGGAGATATACCCTACTGTCTGTTTAAATGACTGGAGATATACCCTACTGTCTGTTTAAATGACTGGAGATATACCCTACTGTCTGTGTAAATGACTGGAGATATACCCTACTGTCTGTTTAAATGACTGGAGATATACCCTACTGTCTGTTTAAATGACTGGAGATATACCCTACTGTCTGTTTAAATGACTGGAGATATACCTTACTGTCTGTTTAAATGACTGGAGATATACCCTACTGTCTGTTTAAATGACTGGAGATGTACCCTACTGTCTGTGTAAATGACTGGAGATATACCCTACTGTCTGTTTAAATGACTGGAGATATACCCTACTGTCTGTTTAAATGACTGGAGATATACCCTACTGTCTGTGTAAATGACTGGAGATATACCCTACTGTCTGTTTAAATGACTGGAGATATACCCTACTGTCTGTGTAAATGACTGGAGATATACCCTACTGTCTGTGTAAATGACTGGAGATATACCCTACTGTCTGTTTAAATGACTGGAGATATACCCTACTGTCTGTTTAAATGACTGGAGATATACCCTACTGTCTGTGTAAATGACTGGAGATATACCCTACTGTCTGTTTAAATGACTGGAGATATACCCTACTGTCTGTTTAAATGACTGGAGATATACCCTACTGTCTGTTTAAATGACTGGAGATGTACCCTACTGTCTGTGTAAATGACTGGAGATATACCCTACTGTCTGTTTAAATGACTGGAGATATACCCTACTGTCTGTTTAAATGACTGGAGATATACCCTACTGTCTGTGTAAATGACTGGAGATATACCCTACTGTCTGTTTAAATGACTGGAGATATACCCTACTGTCTGTTTAAATGACTGGAGATATACCCTACTGTCTGTTTAAATGACTGGAGATATACCTTACTGTCTGTTTAAATGACTGGAGATATACCCTACTGTCTGTTTAAATGACTGGAGATATACCCTACTGTCTGTGTAAATGACTGGAGATATACCCTACTGTCTGTTTAAATGACTGGAGATATACCCTACTGTCTGTTTAAATGACTGGAGATATACCCTACTGTCTGTGTAAATGACTGGAGATATACCCTACTGTCTGTTGAAATGACTGGAGATATACCCTACTGTCTGTTTAAATGACTGGAGATATACCCTACTGTCTGTTTAAATGACTGGAGATATATCCTACTGTCTGTTTAAATGACTGGAGATATACCCTACTGTCTGTTTAAATGACTGGAGATATACCCTACTGTCTGTGTAAATGACTGGAGATATACCCTACTGTCTGTGTAAATGACTGGAGATATACCCTACTGTCTGTTTAAATGACTGGAGATATACCCTACTGTCTGTGTAAATGACTGGAGATATACCCTACTGTCTGTTTAAATGACTGGAGATATACCCTACTGTCTGTTTAAATGACTGGATATATACCCTACTGTCTGTGTAAATGACTGGAGATATACCCTACTGTCTGTTTAAATGACTGGAGATATACCCTACTGTCTGTGTAAATGACTGGATATATACCCTACTGTCTGTTTAAATGACTGGAGATATACCCTACTGTCTGTTTAAATGACTGGAGATATACCCTACTGTCTGTTTAAATGACTGGAGATATACCCTACTGTCTGTGTAAATGACTGGAGATATACCCTACTGTCTGTTTAAATGACTGGAGATATACCCTACTGTCTGTTTAAATGACTGGAGATATACCCTACTGTCTGTTTAAATGACTGGAGATATACCCTACTGTCTGTTTAAATGACTGGAGATATACCCTACTGTCTGTGTAAATGACTGGAGATATACCCTACTGTCTGTGTAAATGACTGGAGATATACCCTACTGTCTGTTTAAATGACTGGAGATATACCCTACTGTCTGTGTAAATGACTGGAGATATACCCTACTGTCTGTGTAAATGACTGGAGATATACCCTACTGTCTGTTTAAATGACTGGAGATATACCCTACTGTCTGTTTAAATGACTGGAGATATACCCTACTGTCTGTGTAAATGATTGGAGATATACCCTACTGTCTGTTTAAATGACTGGAGATATACCCTACTGTCTGTTTAAATGACTGGAGATATACCCTACTGTCTGTTTAAATGACTGGAGATATACCCTACTGTCTGTTTAAATGACTGGAGATATACCCTACTGTCTGTGTAAATGACTGGAGATATACCCTACTGTCTGTTTAAATGACTGGAGATATACCCTACTGTCTGTTTAAATGACTGGAGATATACCCTACTGTCTGTTTAAATGACTGGAGATATACCCTACTGTCTGTTTAAATGACTGGAGATATACCCTACTGTCTGTTTAAATGACTGGATATATACCCTACTGTCTGTTTAAATGACTGGAGATATACCCTACTGTCTGTTTAAATGACTGGAGATGTACCCTACTGTCTGTTTAAATGACTGGAGATATACCCTACTGTCTGTTTAAATGACTGGAGATATATCTCCACCATCCTCCCCTCATCCCTCTTCTCCACCATCCTCCTCTCATCCTCCCCTCATCCTTCTTCTCCACCATCCTCCTCTCATCCCTCTTCTCCACCCATCCTCCTCTCATCCTCCCTTCATCCCTCTTCTCCACCATCCTCCCCTCATCCCTCTTCTCCACCATCCTCCTCTCATCCTTCTTCTCCACCATCCTCCTCTCAACCCCCTTCTCCACCATGCTCTCCTCATCCCTCTTCCCCACCATCCTCCTCTCATCCCTCTTCTCCACCATCCTCCCCTCATCCCTCTTCTCCACCATCCTCCTCTCCTCCCTCTTCTCCACCATCCTCTCCTCATCCCTCTTCTCCACCATCCTCCCCTCATCCCTCTTCTCCAGCATCCTCCTCTCATCCCTCTTCTCCACCATCCTCCTCTCATCCCTCTTCTCCACCATCCTCCCCTCTTCCCTCTTCTCCACCATCCTCCCCTCATCCCTCTTCTCCACCATCCTCCCCTCATCCCTCTTCTCCACCACCCTCCCCTCATCCCTCTTTTCCACCATCCTCCCCTCATCCCTCTTCTCCACCATCCTCCTCTCATCCCTCTTCTCCACCATCCTCCCCTCATCCCTCTTCTCCACCATCCTCCCCTCATCCCTCTTCTCCACCATCCTCCTCTCATCCCTCTTCTCCACCATCCTCCCCTCATCCCTCTTCTCCACCATCCTCCCCTCATCCCTCTTCTCCACCATCCTCCTCTCATCCTCCCCTCATCCCTCTTCTCCACCATCCTCCTCAGATCACTCTTCTCCAACACCCTCCTCTCATCCCTCTTCTCCACCATCCTCCTCTCATCCCTCTTCTCTACCATCCTCCCCTCATCCCTCTTCTCCACCATCTTCCTCTGATCCCTCTTCTCCACCATCCTCCTCTCATTCTCCCCTTATCCCTCTTCTCCACCATCCTCCTCTCATCCCTCTTCTCCACCATCCTCCCCTCATCCCTCTTCTCCTCCATCCTCCCCTCATCCCTCTTCTCCACCATCCTCCCCTCATCCCTCTTCTCCACCATCCTCCTCTTCTCCACCATCCTCCTCTCATCCTCCCCTCACCCCTCTTCTCCACCATCCTCCCGTCATCCCTCTTCTCCACCATCCTCCTCTGATCCCCCTTCTCCACCATCCTCCTATCATCCTCCCCTCATCCCTCTTCTCCACCATCCTCCTCTCATCCCTCTTCTCCACCATCCTCCCCTCATCCCTTTTCTCCACCATCCTCCTATCATCCCTCTTCTCCACCATCCTCCCCTCATCCCTCTTCTCCACCATCCTCCTCTCATCCCTCTTCTCCACCATCCTCCCCTCATCCCTCTTCTCCTCCATCCTCCCCTCATCCCTCTTCTCCACCATCCTCCCCTCATCCCTCTACTCCACCATCCTCCCCTCATCCCTCTTCTCCACCATCCTCCCCTCATCCCTCTTCTCCACCATCCTCTCCTCATCCCTCTTCTCCACCATCCTCCCCTCATCCCTCTTCTCCAGCATCCTCCTCTCATCCCTCTTCTCCACCATCTTCCTCTCACCCCTCTTCTCCACCATCCTCCTCTCATCCTCCCCTCATCCCTCTTCTCCACCATCCTCCTCTCATCCACCATCCTCCCCTCATCCTTCTTCTCCACCGTCCTCCCCTCATCCCTCTTCTCCACCATCCTCCTCTCATTCTCCCCTTATCCCTCTTCTCCACCATCCTACTCTCATCCCTCTTCTCCACCATCCTCCTCTCATCCCTCTTCTTCACCATCCTCCTCTCATCCTCCCCTCATCCCTCTTCTCAACCATCCTCCCCTCATCCCCCTTCTCCACCATCCTCCTCTCATCCCTGTTCTCCACCATCTTCCTCTCATCCCTCTTCTCCACCATCCTCCCCTCATCCCTCTTCTCCACCATCCTCTCCTCATCCCTCTTCTCCACCATCCTCCCCTCATCCCTCTTCTCCAGCATCCTCCTCTCATCCCTCTTTTCCACCATACTCCTCTTCTCCACCATCCTCCTCTCATCCTCCCCTCATCCCTCTTCTCCACCATCCTCCTCTCATCCCTCTTCTCCACCATCCTCCCCTCATCCCTCTTCTCCACCATCCTCCCCTCATCCCTCTTCTCCACCATCCTCCCCTCATCCCTCTTCTCCACCATCCTCCTCTCATCCCTCTTCTCCACCATCCTCCCCTCATCCCTCTTCTCCACCATCCTCCCCTCATCCCTCTTCTCCACCATCCTCCTCTGATCCCTCTTCTCCACCATCCTCCTCTCATCCCCCCCTCATCCCTCTTCTCCACCATCCTCCTCTGATCCCTCTTCTCCACCATCCTCCTCTCATCCCTTCTTCACCATCCTCCTCTCATCCCCCCCTCATCCCTCTTCTCCACCATCCTCCCCTCATCCCTCTTCTCCACCATCCTCCTCTCATCCCTCTTCTCCACCATCCTCCTCTCATCCCTCTTCTCCACCATCCTCCCCTCATCCCTCTTCTCCACCATCCTCCTCTCATCCCTCTTCTCCACCATCCTCCCCTCATCCCTCTTCTCCACCATCCTCCTCTCATCCCTCTTCTCCACCATCCTCCCCTCATCCCTCTTCTCCACCATCCTCCCCTCATCCCTCTTCTCCACCATCCTCCTCTCATCCTCCCCTCATCCCTCTTCTCCACCATCCTCCCCTCATCCCTCTTCTCCACCATCCTCCTCTCATCCCTCTTCTCCACCATCCTCCTCTCATCCCCCTTCTCCACCATCCTCCCCTCATCCCTCTTCTCCAGCATCCTCCTCTCATCCCTCTTCTCCACCATCCTCCTCTCATCCCTCTTCTCCACCATCCTCCCCTCATCCCTCTTCTCCACCATCCTCCTATCATCCCTCTTCTCCACCATCCTCCTCTCATCCCTCTTCTCCACCATCCTCCCCTCATCCCTCTTCTCCACCATCCTCCTATCATCCCTCTTCTCCACCATCCTCCCCTCATCCCTCTTCTCCACCATCCTCCTCTCATCCCTCTTCTCCACCATCCTCCCCTCATCCCTCCCCTCATCCCTCTTCTCCACCATCCTCCCCTCATCCCTCTCCTCCACCATCCTCCCCTCATCCCTCTTCTCCACCATCCTCCCCTCATCCCTCTTCTCCACCATCCTCTCCTCATCCCTCTTCTCCACCATCCTCCCCTCATCCCCCTTCTCCATCATCCTCCTCTCATCCCTCTTCTCCACCATCCTCCTCTCACCCCTCTTCTCCACCATCCTCCTCTCATCCTCCCCTCATCCCTCTTCTCCACCATCTTCCTCTGATCCCTCTTCTCCACCATCCTCCTCTCATTCTCCCCTTATCCCTCTTCTCCACCATCCTCCTCTCATCCCTCTTCTCCACCATCCTCCCCTCATCCCTCTTCTCCACCATCCTCCCCTCATCCCTCTTCTCCACCATCCTCCTATCATTCTCCCCTTATCCCTCTTCTCCCCATCCTCCTCTCATCCCTCTTTTCCACCATCCTCCTCTCATCCCTCTTCTCCACCATCCTCTCCTCATCCCTCTTCTCCACCATCCTCCCCTCATCCTTCTTCTCCAGCATCCTCCTCTCATCCCTCTTCTCCACCATCCTCCTCTCATCCCTCTTCTCCACCATCCTCCTCTCATCCTCCCCTCATCCCTCTTCTCCACCATCCTCCTCTCATCCTTCTTCTCCACCATCCTCCCCTCATCCCTCTTCTCCACCATCCTCCCCTCATCCCTCTTTTCCACCATCCTCCTCTCATTCTCCCCTTATCCCTCTTCTCCACCATCCTCCTCTCATCCCTCTTCTCCACCATCCTCCCCTCATCCCTCTTCTCCACCATCCTCCCCTCATCCCTCTTCTCCACCATCCTCTTCTCCACCATCCTCCTCTCATCCTCCCCTCATCCCTCTTCTCCACCATCCTCCCCTCATCCACCATCCTCCTCTCACCCCTCTTCTCCACCATCCTCCCCTCATCCCTCTTCTCCACCATCCTCCTCTCATCCCTCTTCTCCACCATCCTCCTCTCATCCCTCTTCTCCACCATCCTCCTCCGATCCCTCTTCTCCACCATCCTCTTCTCATCCCTCTTCTCCACCATCCTCCTCTCATCCTCCCCTCATCCCTCTTCTCCACCATCCTCCTCTCATCCCTTTTCTCCACCATCCTCCTCTCATCCTCCCCTCATCCCTCTTCTCCACCATCCTCCCCTCATCCCTCTTCTCCACCATCCTCCTCTCATCCCTCTTCTCCACCATCCTCCTCTCATCCCTCTTCTCCACCATCCTCCTCTCAACCCTTTTCTCCACCATCCTCCCCTCATCCCTCTTCTCCACCATCCTCCCCTCATCCCTCTTCTCCACCATCCTCCCCTCATCCCTCTTCTCCACCATCCTCCTCTCATCCCTCTTCTCCACCATCCTCCCCTCATCCCTCTTCTCCACCATCCTCCTATCATCCCTCTTCTCCACCATCCTCCCCTCATCCCTCTTCTCCACCATCCTCCTCTCATCCCTCTTCTCCACCATCCTCCCCTCATCCCTCCCCTCATCCCTCTTCTCCACCATCCTCCCCTCATCCCTCTACTCCACCATCCTCCCCTCATCCCTCTTCTCCACCATCCTCCCCTCATCCCTCTTCTCCACCATCCTCTCCTCATCCCTCTTCTCCACCATCCTCCCCTCATCCCTCTTCTCCAGCATCCTCCTCTCATCCCTCTTCTCCACCATCCTCCTCTCATCCCTCTTCTCCACCATCCTCCTCCGATCCCTCTTCTCCACCATCCTCTTCTCATCCTTCTTCTCCACCATCCTCCTCTCATCCTCCCCTCATCCCTCTTCTCCACCATCCTCCTCTCATCCCTCTTCTCCACCATCCTCCTCTCATCCTCCCCTCATCCCTCTTCTCCACCATCCTCCCCTCATCCCTCTTCTCCACCATCCTCCTCTCATCCCTCTTCTCCACCATCCTCCTCTCATCCCTCTTCTCCACCATCCTCCTCTCAACCCTTTTCTCCACCATCCTCCCCTCATCCCTCTTCTCCACCATCCTCCCCTCATCCCTCTTCTCCACCATCCTCCCCTCATCCCTCTTCTCCACCATCCTCCTCTCATCCCTCTTCTCCACCATCCTCCCCTCATCCCTCTTCTCCACCATCCTCCCCTCATCCCTCTTCTCCACCATCCTCCCCTCATCCCTCTTCTCCACCATCCTCCCCTCATCCCTCTTCTTCACCATCCTCCTCTCATCCCTCTTCTCCACCATCCTCCCCTCATCCCTCTTCTCCACCATCCTCCTCTCATCCCTCTTCTCCACCATCCTCCTCTCATCCTTCTTCTCCACCATCCTCCTCTCATCCCTCTTCTCCACCATCCTCCCCTCAACCATCCTCCTCTCATCCCTCTTCTCCACCATCCTCCTCTCCTCCCTCTTCTCCACCATCCTCCCCTCATCCCTCTTCTCCACCATCCTCCCCTCATCCCTCTTCTCCACCATCCTCCTCTCATCCCTCTTCTCCACCATCCTCCTCCGATCCCTCTTCTCCACCATCCTCCTCTCATCCCTTTTCTCCACCATCCTCCCCTCATCCCTCTTCTCCACCATCCTCCCCTCATCCCTCTTCTCCACCATCCTCCTCTCCTCCCTCTTCTCCACCATCCTCCCCTCCTCCCTCTTCTCCACCATCCTCCCCTCATCCCTCTTCTCCACCATCCTCCCCTCATCCCTCTTCTCCACCATCCTCCTCTCATCCCTCTTCTCCACCATCCTCCTCCGATCCCTCTTCTCCACCATCCTCCTCTCATCCCTTTTCTCCACCATCCTCCCCTCATCCCTCTTCTCCACCATCCTCCTCTCATCCCTCTTCTCCACCATCCTCCTCCGATCCCTCTTCTCCACCATCCTCCTCTCATCCCTTTTCTCCACCATCCTCCCCTCATCCCTCTTCTCCACCATCCTCCTCTCATCCTCCCCTCATCCCTCTTCTCCACCATCCTCCTCTCATCCTTCTTCTCCACCATCCTCCCCTCATCCCTCTTCTCCACCATCCTCCCCTCATCCCTCTTTTCCACCATCCTCCTCTCATTCTCCCCTTATCCCTCTTCTCCACCATCCTCCTCTCATCCCTCTTCTCCACCATCCTCCCCTCATCCCTCTTCTCCACCATCCTCCCCTCATCCCTCTTCTCCACCATCCTCTTCTCCACCATCCTCCTCTCATCCTCCCCTCATCCCTCTTCTCCACCATCCTCCCCTCATCCACCATCCTCCTCTCACCCCTCTTCTCCACCATCCTCCCCTCATCCCTCTTCTCCACCATCCTCCCCTCATCCCTCTTCTCCACCATCCTCCCCTCATCCACCATCCTCCTCTCACCCCTCTTCTCCACCATCCTCCCCTCATCCCTCTTCTCCACCATCCTCCTCTCATCCCTCTTCTCCACCATCCTCCTCTCATCCCTCTTCTCCACCATCCTCCTCCGATCCCTCTTCTCCACCATCCTCTTCTCATCCCTCTTCTCCACCATCCTCCTCTTCATCCTCCCCTCATCCCTCTTCTCCACCATCCTCCTCTCATCCCTCTTCTCCACCATCCTCCTCTCATCCTCCCCTCATCCCTCTTCTCCACCATCCTCCCCTCATCCCTCTTCTCCACCATCCTCCTCTCATCCCTCTTCTCCACCATCCTCCTCTCATCCCTCTTCTCCACCATCCTCCTCTCAACCCTTTTCTCCACCATCCTCCCCTCATCCCTCTTCTCCACCATCCTCCCCTCATCCCTCTTCTCCACCATCCTCCCCTCATCCCTCTTCTCCACCATCCTCCTCTCATCCCTCTTCTCCACCATCCTCCCCTCATCCCTCTTCTCCACCATCCTCCTATCATCCCTCTTCTCCACCATCCTCCCCTCATCCCTCTTCTCCACCATCCTCCTCTCATCCCTCTTCTCCACCATCCTCCCCTCATCCCTCCCCTCATCCCTCTTCTCCACCATCCTCCCCTCATCCCTCTACTCCACCATCCTCCCCTCATCCCTCTTCTCCACCATCCTCCCCTCATCCCTCTTCTCCACCATCCTCTCCTCATCCCTCTTCTCCACCATCCTCCCCTCATCCCTCTTCTCCAGCATCCTCCTCTCATCCCTCTTCTCCACCATCCTCCTCTCATCCCTCTTCTCCACCATCCTCCTCCGATCCCTCTTCTCCACCATCCTCTTCTCATCCTTCTTCTCCACCATCCTCCTCTCATCCTCCCCTCATCCCTCTTCTCCACCATCCTCCTCTCATCCCTCTTCTCCACCATCCTCCTCTCATCCTCCCCTCATCCCTCTTCTCCACCATCCTCCCCTCATCCCTCTTCTCCACCATCCTCCTCTCATCCCTCTTCTCCACCATCCTCCTCTCATCCCTCTTCTCCACCATCCTCCTCTCAACCCTTTTCTCCACCATCCTCCCCTCATCCCTCTTCTCCACCATCCTCCCCTCATCCCTCTTCTCCACCATCCTCCCCTCATCCCTCTTCTCCACCATCCTCCTCTCATCCCTCTTCTCCACCATCCTCCCCTCATCCCTCTTCTCCACCATCCTCCCCTCATCCCTCTTCTCCACCATCCTCCCCTCATCCCTCTTCTCCACCATCCTCCCCTCATCCCTCTTCTTCACCATCCTCCTCTCATCCCTCTTCTCCACCATCCTCCCCTCATCCCTCTTCTCCACCATCCTCCTCTCATCCCTCTTCTCCACCATCCTCCTCTCATCCTTCTTCTCCACCATCCTCCTCTCATCCCTCTTCTCCACCATCCTCCCCTCAACCATCCTCCTCTCATCCCTCTTCTCCACCATCCTCCTCTCCTCCCTCTTCTCCACCATCCTCCCCTCATCCCTCTTCTCCACCATCCTCCCCTCATCCCTCTTCTCCACCATCCTCCTCTCATCCCTCTTCTCCACCATCCTCCTCCGATCCCTCTTCTCCACCATCCTCCTCTCATCCCTTTTCTCCACCATCCTCCCCTCATCCCTCTTCTCCACCATCCTCCCCTCATCCCTCTTCTCCACCATCCTCCTCTCCTCCCTCTTCTCCACCATCCTCCCCTCATCCCTCTTCTCCACCATCCTCCTCTCATCCCTCTTCTCCACCATCCTCCTCTCATCCCTCTTCTCCACCATCCTCCTCCGATCCCTCTTCTCCACCATCCTCCTCTCATCCCTTTTCTCCACCATCCTCCCCTCATCCCTCTTCTCCACCATCCTCCTCTCATCCTTCTTCTCCACCATCCTCCTCTCATCCCTCTTCTCCACCATCCTCCTCCGATCCCTCTTCTCCACCATCCTCCTCTCATCCCTTTTCTCCACCATCCTCCCCTCATCCCTCTTCTCCACCATCCTCCCCTCATCCCTCTTCTCCACCATCCTCCCCTCATCCCTCTTCTCCACCATCCTCCTCTCCTCCCTCTTCTCCACCATCCTCCCCTCATCCCTCTTCTCCACCATCCTCCTCTCATCCCTCTTCTCCACCATCCTCCTCTCCTCCCTCTTCTCCACCATCCTCCCCTCATCCCTCTTCTCCACCATCCTCCCCTCATCCCTCTTCTCCACCATGCTCCCCTCATCCCTCTTCTCCACCATCCTCCCCTCATCCCTCTTCTCCACCATCCTCCCCTCATCCCTCTTCTCCACCATCCTCCCCTCATCCCTCTTCTCCACCATCCTCCCCTCATCCCTCTTCTCCACCATCCTCCTCTCATCCCTCTTCTCCACCATCCTCCTCTCCTCCCTCTTCTCCACCATCCTCTCCTCCCTCTTCTCCACCATCCTCCCCTCATCCCTCTTCTCCACCATCCTCCTCTCCTCCCTCTTCTCCACCATCCTCCTCTCATCCCTCTTCTCCACCATCCTCCCCTCATCCCTCTTCTCCACCATCCTCCCCTCATCCCTCTTCTCCACCATCCTCCTCTCATCCCTCTTCTCCACCATCCTATCCTCCTCCCGTCTGTCTGTCTGTCTGTCTGTCTGTCTGTCTGTCTGTCTGTCTGTCTGTCTGTCTGTCTAGCCCAGAGAAGAGCGGAGGTATCAGAGATGAAATAACAGATGTCACTGTTGAGGATAAAACGCAGAGACAAAGACGGTGTTGATCAGCTTGACTCTGTCAATCTTTATTGCCACATCGTTGCATCATCACATTCAGCCTCAACAACCATCAAAGCAGGAAATAAAACACAGAAATGAAAAGAACGACGAAAGAAAGACCAGCTAGAGGGGGCGTGGTCTCAGTCCACAGAACCACCAGAGGAGTTCTAGAACCTCACGGAACCCTGAGAGTTCTACTGATGGTTCTGTCTGGTTACCATGGCAGTGACTCCCCCCTCCTCCTCCAGACCCAAAGTATCACACAAACAGGATATTCAAATTAAAAACACTTTCAGCTTTAAATCAAGAACGCCTCCCAAACACAAGCGGTTAGTATGAGCACAACACACAGATGTTCCTAGCAGCTTCGGGTTCAACGGGGGGGTGACGGGGTGGTGACGGGGTGGTGACGGGGTGGTGACGGGGTGGTGACGGGGGGTGGGTGGTGACGGGGTGGTGACGGGGGGTGGGTGGTGACGGGGTGGTGACGGGGTGGTGACGGGGTGGTGACGGGGTGGTGACGGGGGGTGGGTGGTGACGGGGTGGTGACGGGGGGTGGGTGGTGACGGGGTGGTGACGGGGGGTGGGTGGTGACGGGGTGGTGACGGGGGGTGGGTGGTGACGGGGTGGTGACGGGGGGTGGGTGGTGACGGGGTGGTGACGGGGGGTGGGTGGTGACGGGGTGGTGACGGGGGGTGGGTGGTGACGGGTGGTGACGGGGGGTAGTGGTGACGGGGGGTGGGTGGTGACGGGGTGGTGACGGGGGGTGGGTGGTGACGGGGTGGTGACGGGGGGTGGGTGGTGACGGGGGGTGACGGGGGGTAGTGGTGACGGGGGGTGACGGGGGGTGGGTGGTGACGGGGGGTGGGTGGTGACGGGGGGTGGGTGGTGACGGGGGGTGACGGGGGGTGACGGGGGGTAGTGGTGACGGGGTGGGTGGTGACGGGGTGGTGGTGATGGTGTGGGTGGTGACGGTGTGTATCAGCAGAGCAGTAGATTATTATTGATGAGATCACAAGGCAGATTACATGTAGACGAAGCCAATCTAATATTAAACTGGAGAAGGCTTATGGTTAGGGGCGGGGTTAAGGTTAGGTTAGGGGCGGGGTTATGGTTAGGGGCGGGGTTAGGGTTAGGGGCGGGGTTAGGTTAGGGGCGGGGTTAAGGTTAGGGGCGGGGTTAGACACAGCAAATAAAAGAAAAACAAGGAAAAGACGACTTCCAGAAAGCCCAGAGAAAATGCTCAGATTGTCCTGTGATTGGTCAGAGAGCAGAGAGGGCGTGGGGGTTCCAAGACACTCCCATTCCTGTCTGCGTCTCAGTGCCGGCCAATCAGAACCACTTCCTGTGTTTTTTGTCATCGTCATGGTGACTCCATAGCCATGCGTGAAGCCGAACGGAGCTTTCCCATTGGTTTATATCAAAGGTCAAATGGTTAAAGTGTGGAAAAGTTCCACTAGTCATCTCCCAGAAGCTCCTGATCCCTGCAGAGGGTGTCAGGGGTCATTCCTCCTAACTTCGTCTCTTTCTACTTGGTTATAGTTCCTACTTTACACTATCCCATTCTCCATCTCTCCTCTCTCTCTCTATCCCGCTCTCCTCTCCTCCGGCCATCCTCCATCTCTATCCCGCTCTCCTCTCCTCCGGCCATCCTCCATCTTTCCTCTTCTCAATCTTCTCCAGTCTACTCCTTCCATCCTCCATCTCTATCCCGCTCTCCTCTCCTCCATCTTCTCCAGTCTACTCCTTCCATCCTCCATCTCTCCGCTTTCCTCTTCTCAATCTTCTCCAGTCTACTCCTTCAATCCTCCATCCTTCTCCAGATTGTGCCTTTGAAGGCTGTCTGTAATTCAATGGCCATTTCAGTTCATCCTCTGATTCTTAGCCTTATAAAGTCCTAGTCGGCAGTAACAATAGTAACACAGAATATTATAAAAACTCAATATAATCCCCAAAGGTATTCCGTGTGTGTGCCACATATTCCCAACGAGGCCAGATCCTGATATCCCAGAATATATTCCCAACCAGATTCCCAAAGTCAATATGGAGGTAGAATCTCCAAGACAAGGCAGCCTATTTCTATAGCAACACTATGAATCCAACTACGTCCTATGTAGTGTATATTACCTGACCTGGTCTCTCTGTACAGCTGAGCTGAGGCAGGGTGCTGTGGTTCCTCCCAGCCACCAGGGGGCTCCACCACAGCCTTCTTTCCTGCTGCTCTGCTCTCTTTGGGTTCAATGCAGCTATGATACATTATAACAACAAGGCTAACAAATGGTGGCTAAGGCTAACCCAGGCTAACACAGGCTAATACAAAAGCCTTAGGCTAACACATGAGCCCGGCTTGCGTAAGGCTAACCCATGCTAACCTGACTAGCACAGTCTAACAAATGCTAACCTGTTTAGCGCAGTTTAGCATGTTAAACCATTACGATGATAGCATGGCTAACTCAGGCTAACACAGGCTAGCATGCTAAACCATCATGGCGTCTGGTAAGGCACCCGGCAGAAAACCCCCCAGAAACGTCCGTCTGTGATAGAAGTTCTCTTCATACATACATCTAATCTAACTCTTCATACAGAAAATAAATCGAACTACCATAGAAACCTCTTCTGGTGCACAGTGCAGGCAGCAGAACCTAATCAGTTGGATGGGCCTTTGATAGGCGGGCACGGTTTTACACGGGAATCGGGACCGGGTTTTACACGGGAATCGGGACCGGGTTTTACACGGGAATCGGGACCGGGTTTTACACGGGACCGCACAATGCATCATTTTTTTAATGAATGTTATAGAAAGACCACATGCGTTTCAAGTTTGGCCGAAGATTACAATTGATTTGCGTATGTTTAATTTTTTGTTGTTGTTGGAACAGTTACATTTTAATAATAACATTTTAATTTCTCAAAATCATTGTCACATGGTTAATCATATAAATCTGAATTAAAATGATACAAATCTAAAAGTTAAAATGAAACCAATGCGAGAGCCTCTGCCATATGGACACATTGATACACTGTGATTCATTGTCTGCTAAAGAAATGAGAGCCTATAACTCAGAGATAGCCGATAGGCCAATGCAGCAGTAGGCCTATAACTCAGAGATAGCCGATAGGCCAATGCAGCAGTAGGCCTATAACTCAGAGATAGTATATAGGCCAATGTAGCAGTAGGCCTATAACTCAGAGATAGTATATAGGCCAATGTAGCAGTAGGCCTATAACTCAGAGATAGTATATAGGCCAATGCAGCAGTAGGCCTATAACTCAGAGATAGTATATAGGCCAATGTAGCAGTAGGCCTATAACTCAGAGATAGTATATAGACCAATGCAGCAGTAGGCCTATAACTCAGAGATAGCCTATAGGCCAATATAGCAGTAGGCCTATAACTCAGAGATAGCCGATAGGCCAATATAGCAGTAGGTCTATAACTCAGAGATAGCCTATAGGCCAATATAGCAGTAGGCCTATAACTCAGAGATAGCCGATAGGCCAATATAGCAGTAGGCCTATAACTCAGAGATAGCCGATAGGCCAATATAGCAGTAGGCCTATAACTCAGAGATAGCCTATAGGCCAATGTAGCAGTAGGCCTATAACTCAGAGATAACCTATAGGCCAATGTAGCAGTAGGCCTATAACTCAGAGATAGCCTATAGGCCAATATAGCAGTAGGCCTATAACTCAGAGATAGCCTATAGGCCAATGTAGCAGTAGGCCTATAACTCAGAGATAGCCTATAGGCCAATGTAGCAGTAGGCCTATAACTCAGAGATAACCTATAGGCCAATGTAGCAGTAGGCCTATAACTCAGAGATAGCCTATAGGCCAATATAGCAGTAGGCCTATAACTCAGAGATAGCCTATAGGCCAATGTAGCAGTAGGCCTATAACTCAGAGATAGTATATAGGCCAATGTAGCAGTAGGCCTATAACTCAGAGATAGCCTATAGGCCAATGTAGCAGTAGGCCTATAACTCAGAGATAGCCTATAGGCCAATGTAGCAGTAGGCCTATAACTCAGAGATAGCCTATAGGCCAATATAGCAGTAGGCCTATAACTCAGAGATAGCCTATAGGCCAATATAGCAGTAGGTCTAAAACGTCCATCATCTACTCAGTAAAATACATATTCCTAAAGCCAACAAATAAAAACAGTCAAAAATATCCCAATAAAAATATTTATTCTTTCATTTTCAATCGCATTCATCTCTCTACTCTGCTGTCTGCCTCCCTTTCCATTGTTATTGACTTGATCATCACCTGAGTCCAACCCAAAGGCTAGCGAACCTGCAACCTTGTATCAACTAGCCTATTCCGGGCCCTCAGAGTTTCCCGCACCAGTGAGCTTCGGGACAGAAAGCAGTTTTTTCTGCCATTTCCACTGGATATATGGGATCATCAGATCATGATATTTAGCTTTTTCACACCGAGGCTTGTTGATTATCATTGGCCAGGAGTGTTTTTTTTTCAAATACCGTGAGGAACTATTATCATTCGCAATGGATGTATAAAAAAAATGTCAGACTTCATGAACTTCCTGTGTGAGGTGAGGAAAAAATGACTGAGAGGCTCAGCTGATAACAGGTGGTGGTGACGGGGTGGGTGATCAGTGGTGGACGTGGTGGCAATCAGACATCCCAAATCAGCTTTTCTACATATACACTCAGCAGGCCAGGTAGGCCTACTTCTATGCATGCTCAGGTGCACACACTCCCTCAACATTATCAGGGCAGAGAAACCAGACACATGCTCTCCCTCAACGTTATCAGGGCAGAGAAACCAGACACATGCTCTCCCTCAACACTATCAGGGAAGAGAAACCAGACACATGCTCTCCCTCAACACTATCAGGGCAGAGAAACCAGACACATGCTCTCCCTCCATGTTATCAGGGCAGAGAAACCAGACACGTGCTCATTGCTCACATATAGCGCTCCAAACAAAAGACAATGGAAAAAATGGACAACAGGAGTAATTATATAATTTTGCCAAAACATAAATTTACTTTAAGGGAAGACAGCATCCTAACAGTGCACAGTGCACCCGCCAACTTTCCAATTCCCAAGAGGCTGAAACTAGAGCTCTGTATATAATGACTAGATGCTCATGTCTCCGCCCTAACAACGGGAGTCGTCCTAATGGCAGGAAGGCAGGTGACATGCTTAGGTCTGCATATTATGCCCATAGAAACGCATTGGGCTTATTCTGGAGAGTCTTCCTCTCTGCTGTAACTATCTCACTGGGGAAAGCATCCAATCAGCACCCCTCTATGTTACTATATGTCTCTGATGCCGTCTGGCCAGAAATAGTATCACAGAGGACACAGAGGGGACAGAGGAGACAGACAGAGGGGACAGAAGACACAACGGAGACAGAGGAGAAAGACAGAGGGGACAGGAGACAGACAGAGGGGACAGGAGACACAACGGAGACAGAGGAAAAAGACAGAGGGGACAGAGGAGACAGAAGACACAACGGAGACAGAGGGGACAGGAGACAAACAGAGGGGACAGACAGAGGGGACAGAGGAGAAAGACAGAGGGGACAGGAGACAAACAGAGGGGACAGAGGAGACAGAGGAGACAGACAGAGGGGACAGAGGAGACAGACAGAGGGGACAGAGGGGACAGAGGAGACAGAGGGGACAGACAGAGGGGACAGAGGGGACAGACAGAGGGGACAGAGGAGACAGAGGGGACAGACAGAGGAGACAGACAGAGGAGACAGAGGAGACAGACAGAGGGGACAGAGGGGTGCTGTTTCTGTCACTCGGATGCTTTATCTGAGATTGATGGGTCTTTGTGTTGGCGCGCGTCTCGGTCAAATAAATGATCGATATTTAATTTGTACGGGAAGAGGAGGTACGGTAGTGTGGGCCGCCTGAGGCACCGGCCATAATGCTCTGCTGGTGCCTGAGAACGAATCAACAACTAGAACAGAACCATCATAAAGACCCTTAGAACTACGATCTAAAAAGACCTGTTGTATATGAGAACGCTAAACACTACAGCAGGAACACACACACACTGGCGTTATCTAGTGTTGTGTGTGAGTGACACAGAGTGTGCAAAGCGTTGACACACACACACACACACACACTCTGTTCCGTATTCAATTACACAATGACAGAGACAGAAGCATGCAGACACACACACACGCCTCAGTCCATATAGCTACATTATACACCGTGTCATGTAGTGTAGTAGCATCAGTTATAACAGCAGTACGTAGTGTTATGACAGGTCATAGCCTGTCAGCTGGATATGCAGTGTCCTTACAGGAAGGTTGTCTGTGTGTGGGGTCAGGGGTGAGAGGTCACACAGGGGTCTCCTTGCTCTTCAGATCGGGGGCACTAAACTGCCTCTTCATGCGAGGGGGGGTGCTGTACCCCTCCTGGAACCACCCTACACCACCTCCTCTTGGCCCGTGGCCCCCCCACCGTGGCCCCTCCACCGTGGCCCCTCCAACGTGGCCCCCTGGTGGAGGGTTGTGGCTGCGTGGCAGGCTGCTGCTGTGGTAGAGGTGTTGGTGAGGAGGGATGTAGTAGGGGTGATGGTACCCTCCTCTGTCTCCCCCTCCTCCTCCCCCTTGCTGAAACCTCCCTCCTTCTCCTCTCTGATCCCTCTCTCTTCCTCTTCCCTCCATCCCTCCTCCTCGATAACGCGGTCGCCCCTGGTGACCGCCTCCGTTGTTGTTGGGGTTGCCGTGGTAGTTGTTTCCCTGGTGATTGTTGTTGTTGTTGCCCTGCGGGGAGCTGTCCAGGGAGTTCCGCCTATATCGCCACGGAGGCGGACCCTGCTGTTGCCCGGGAACTGGGAAGTGTGGGTTCCCGTGGTTACTGTTGCTACGGTGCTGTTGTGGTTGTTGCCAGGTGCGGTGTGGGGAGGGGGTGTGGCCTCTAGGGACCATCTGGAAGGGGAGTGGGAGGAGAGCAGCAGGAGGAGGAGAGGGAGTTGCTTTACCACCTCCTCCCTCTGCCCGCTCTTCCCACTCCCCATCTATCCCCCCCTCCCCCAGCATCATCAGGGCAGTGGCAGGGCTCCATGAGAGACGGTGGTGGGGGTTGCTCTTGAAGGGGAACTTCAGTTTACAGTCCTGTGGGGGGATGAAGCGGCCGGTCCCGGGGAGGTGGACCACAGGGGGGGGGTGCACTGGGACCAGAGGGGTGTTGGGGGTTGGGGAGTTCTGGGTGTTCTGGAGGAGGAGAAAGATAGAATGGTTTATATTCTGCGCCACAGGGACTATACTACAGGGCCCCCTGGTGGAGCTGCGTCACAGGGACTATACTACAGGGCCCCCTGGTGGAGCTCCGTCACATGGACTATACTACAGGGCCCCCTGGTGGAGCTGCGTCACAGGGACTATACTACAGAGGGTGTAGTGTATTCTAACCTGTCTGAGTCTTTTAGTAATATTCTGTTGTTGAAGGTTCTGTATTCGGGTCTGTTCCTGTTTCAGCCACCTCATCCTCCCTCGTCTAAAGGCTGGGTCGTCTGTCATCAGCTTAACTACTCTCTTCTCATTGGGTGGATTGGGCTGTCCGTCATCATCGGCCCCGTCACCATCACATTGGGAACCGCCCCCTTCCTCGTCGTCATTTTCCATGTCCTCCTCCTGAGAAGAGATGAGAGAGAAACAGAGGAGAGACGGGGGTGAGAGAGAGGTATATATAGTGTGTGTGTGTGTGTGTGTGTGTGTGTGTGTGTGTGTGTGTGTGTATATACAGTGCCTTCCAAAAGTATTCAGACCCCTTGACTTTTTCCACTTTGTTACGTTACAACCTTATTCTAAAATGCATTAAACATTTTTCCTCATCACACAATACCTCATAATGACAAACCAAAATGTTTGCAAATTTATGAAAACATCAATACCTATTTTACATAAGTATTCAGACCCTTTGCTATGAGACTCTAAATTGAGCTCAGGTGCATCCTGTTTCCATTGATCATCCTTGAGATGTTTCTACAACTTGATTGGAGTCCACCTGTGGTAAATTCAATTGATTTGATATGATTTGGAAAGGCACACACCTGTCTATACAAGATCCCACAGTTGAGCGTGCACGTCAGGGCAAAAACCAAGCCATGAGGACGAAGGAATTGTCCGTAGATTGTGTCGAGGCACAGATCTGGGGAAGGGTACCAAAAAATGTCTGCAGCATTGGTACAGTGGCCTGACGGAAGCCACTCCTCAGTAAAAGGCACATGACAGCCTGCTTGGAGTTTGCCAAAAGGCACCTAAAGACTCTCAGACCATGAGAAACAAGATTCTCTGGTCTGATGAAACCAAGATTGAACTCTTTGGCCTGAATGCCAAGCGTCACGTCTGGAGGAAACCTGGCACCATCCCTACGGTGAAGCATGGTGGTGGCAGCATCATGCTGTGGGAATGTTTTTCAGTGTCAGGGACTGGGAGACTAGTCAGGATCAAGAGAAAGATGAACGGAGCAATGTACAAAGAGATCCTTGATAAAAACCTGTTCCAGAGCGCTCAGGACTTCAGATTGGGGCGAAGGTTCACCTTCCAACAGGACAACGACCCTAAGCACACAGCCAAGAAAACACAGGAGTGGCTTCGGGACAAGTCTCTGAATGTCCTTGAGTTGCCCATCCAGAGCCCGGACTTGAACCCAATCGAACATCTGGAGAGACCTGAAAATAGCTGTGCAGCGAAGCTCCCCATCCAACCTGACAGAGCTTGAGAGGATCTGCAAAGAAGAATGGGAGAAACTCCCCAAATACAGGTGTGCCAAGTTTGTAGCATCATACCCAAGAAGACTGAAGGCTGTAATCGCTGCCCAAGGTGCAACAAAGTACTGAGTAAAAGGTCTGAATACTTATGTAAATGTGATATCATTATTACTTTTTTTTTTACATTTGCAAAAATGTCTAAAAACCTGTTTTTGCTCACCTATAAAGAAAATGAGAATTAAAAACAGGTTCCTGGTACGACCGTGATCTGGCAGAGATACTCCACCTCAAGAATTCCATTTGGTGAAAGGCTCGGCACACGCAAAGTCAGGCTGACTGGCTCTCGTTCAGGCAAATGAGAAGTAAGTGCACTCAGCCTATCCGGAAGGCCAAAGTTAGTTACTATAAGCAGCAGTTCTCTCTCTGTGGGTCAAACCCCAAGAAGTTCTGGAAAACGGACCTGGAGAATAAACCCTCATCCTCACAGCTGCCCATGTACCTTAATGTTGATGATGTGGTTGTTACTGACAAGCACATAGCTGATCTCTTTAATCACCACTTCATTAAGTCAGGATTCCTATTTGACTCCGCCATGCCTCCTTGCCCGTCCAACATTTCCTCATCTCCCACCCCTTCTAATGCGACTATCCCCCATGCTTCTCCATCTTTTTCCCCTGCCCCACTACAAAGTTTCTCCCTGCAGGCAATCACTGAGTCCGAGGTGCTAAAGGAGCTCCTTAAACTTGACCCCCCAAAAAACATTTTTGCTACCCCTTTCATTACCAAGCCTGTCTCTGCTCTCTGGGGAGGTTCCCATTGCTTGGAAGGCAGCCACAGTTCATCCTTTATTTAAAAGGGGGAGATCAAGCTGATCCTAACTGTTGTAGGCCTATTTCTATTTTGCCGTGTTTATTGACAAGTTTTTCCCAACACTTTTGATAATCAACTGACTGTCTGTCTTGATGTCTATAGTATTCTCTCTGGTATGCAATCTGTTTTCTGCTCAGGTTATGCATGTGTCACTGCAACCTTAAAGATCCTCAATGATGTCACCATTGACCTTGTGCTGCTATTTTTATTGACTTGGCCAAAGCTTTTGATACAGTAGACCATTCCGTTCTTGTGGGCTGGCTAAGGAGTATTGATGTCTCTGAGGGGTCTTTGGCCTGGTTTGCTAACTACCTCTCTCAAAGAGTGCAGTGTATACAGTCAGAAAATCTGCTCTCTCAGCCTGTCACCAAGGGAGTACCCCAAGGCTCGATCCTAGCCCCCATGCTCTTCTCAATTTACATCAACAACATAGCTCAGGCAGTAGGAAGTTCTCGCATCCAATTATATGCAGATGATCCAGTCTTATACTCAGCTGGCCCCTCCCCGGATTTTGTATTAAATGCTCTACAACAAAGCTTGCTTAGTGTCCAACAAGCTCTCTCTACCCTTAACCTTGTTCTGATCACCTCCAAAACAAAGGTAATGTGGTTTGGTAAGAAGAATGCCCCTCTCCCCACAGGTGTGATCACTACCTCTGAGGGTTTAGAGCTTGAGGTAGTCACCTCATACAAGTACTTGGGAGTATGGCTAGACGGTCCTTCTCTTAGCACATATCAAAGCTGCAGGCTAAAGTTAAATCTAGACTTGGTTTCCTCTATCGTAATCGTTCTTCTTTCACCCCAGCTGCCAAACTAACCCTGATTCAGATGACCATCCTACCCATGCTAGATTACGGAGACATAATTTATAGATCGGCTCTCGAGCGGCTAGATGTTCTTTACCATTCGGCGATCAGATGTGCCACCAATGCTCCTTATAGGACACATCACTGCACTCTACACTCCTCTGTAAACTGGTCATTTCTGTAGACCTGTGGTTGATGCTTATTTATAAAACCCTCTTAGGCCTCACTTCCCCTATCTGAGATATCTACTGCAGCCCTCATCCTCCACATACAACACCCGTTCTGCCAGTCACATTCTGTTAAAGGTCCCCAAAGCACACACATCCCTGGGTCGCTCCTCTTTTCAGTTCGCTGCAGCTAGCGACTGGAACGAGCTGCAACAAACACTCAAACTGAACAGTTTTATCTCAATCTCTTCATTCAAAGACTCAGTCATGGGACACTCTTACTGACAGTTGTGGCTGCTTTGTGTGATGTATTGTTGTCTCTACCTTCTTGCCCTTTGTGCTGTTGTCTGTGCCCAATAATGTTTGTACCATGTTGTGTTGCTACCATGCTGTGTTGTCATGTGTTGTTGTCTTAGGTCTCTCTTTATGCAGTGTTGTGGTGTCTCTCTTGTCGTGATGTGTTTTGTCCAATATTTATATTTATATTTTAATCCCAACCCCGTCCCCACAGGAGGCCTTTTGGTTAATAAGAATGTGTTCTTAACTGATTAAATAAAAAAAATGTAAAGGTGTGGTGTCCAGTGTGTTGGTGTGGTGTCCAGTGTGTTGGTGTGGTGTCCAGTGTGGTGGTGTGGTGTCCAGTGTGGTGTGTGGTGTGGTGGTGTGGTGTCCGGTGTGGTGTCCAGTGTGGTGGTGTGGTGTCCGGTGTGTTGGTGTGGTGTCCAGTGTGGTGGTGTGGTGTCCGGTGTGTTGGTGTGGTGTCCAGTGTGGTGTCCAGTGTGTCGGTGTGGTGTCCAGTGTGTCGGTGTGGTGTCCAGTGTGGTGTCCAGTGTGTCGGTGTGGTGTCCAGTGTGTTGGTGTGGTGTCCAGTGTGGTGTCCAGTGTGTTGGTGTGGTGTCCAGTGTGTTGGTGTGGTGTCCAGTGTGTTGGTGTGGTGTCCAGTGTGTTGGTGTGGTGTCCAGTGTGTTGGTGTGGTGTCCAGTGTGTTGGTGTGGTGTCCAGTGTGGTGTCCAGTGTGTTGGTGTGGTGTCCAGTGTGTTGGTGTGGTGTCCAGTGTGTTGGTGTGGTGTCCAGTGTGTTGGTGTGGTGTCCAGTGTGTTGGTGTGGTGTCCAGTGTGTTGGTGTGGTGTCCAGTGTGGTGGTGTGGTGTCCAGTGTGGTGGTGTGGTGTCCAGTGTGTTGGTGTGGTGTCCAGTGTGGTGGTGTGGTGTCCAGTGTGTTGGTGTGGTGTCCAGTGTGGTGTCCAGTGTGTTGGTGTGGTGTCCAGTGTGTTGGTGTGGTGTCCAGTGTGTTGGTGTGGTGTCCAGTGTGTTGGTGTGGTGTCCAGTGTGTTGGTGTGGTGTCCAGTGTGTTGGTGTGGTGTCCAGTGTGTTGGTGTGGTGTCCAGTGTGGTGGTGTGGTGTCCAGTGTGGTGGTGTGGTGTCCAGTGTGTTGGTGTGGTGTCCAGTGTGGTGGTGTGGTGTCCAGTGTGGTGGTGTGGTGTCCAGTGTGTTGGTGTGGTGTCCAGTGTGGTGGTGTGGTGTCCAGTGTGTTGGTGTGGTGTCCAGTGTGGTGGTGTGGTGTCCAGTGTGTTGGTGTGGTGTCCAGTGTGTTGGTGTGGTGTCCAGTGTGTTGGTGTGGTGTCCAGTGTGTTGGTGTCCAGTGTGTTGGTGTGGTGTCCAGTGTGTTGGTGTGGTGTCCAGTGTGTTGGTGTGGTGTCCAGTGTGTTGGTGTCCAGTGTGTTGGTGTGGTGTCCGGTGTGTTGGTGTGGTGTCCAGTGTGTTGGTGTGGTGTCCAGTGTGTTGGTGTCCAGTGTGTTGGTGTGGTGTCCAGTGTGTTGGTGTGGTGTCCAGTGTGTTGGTGTGGTGTCCAGTGTGGTGTCCAGTGTGTTGGTGTGGTGTCCAGTGTGGTGTCCAGTGTGTTGGTGTGGTGTCCAGTGTGGTGTCCAGTGTGGTGGTGTGGTGTCCAGTGTGTTGGTGTGGTGTCCAGTGTGGTGGTGTGGTGTCCAGTGTGGTGGTGTGGTGTCCAGTGTGTTGGTGTGGTGTCCAGTGTGGTGGTGTGGTGTCCAGTGTGTTGGTGTGGTGTCCAGTGTGGTGTCCGGTGTGTTGGTGTGGTGTCCGGTGTGTTGGTGTGGTGTCCGGTGTGTTGGTGTGGTGTCCGGTGTGTTGGTGTGGTGTCCGGTGTGTTGGTGTGGTGTCCGGTGTGTTGGTGTGGTGTCCGGTGTGTTGGTGTGGTGTCCGGTGTGTTGGTGTGGTGTCCGGTGTGTTGGTGTGGTGTCCGGTGTGTTGGTGTGGTGTCCAGTGTGTTGGTGTGGTGTCCGGTGTGTTGGTGTGGTGTCCGGTGTGTTGGTGTGGTGTCCGGTGTGTTGGTGTGGTGTCCAGTGTGGTGTCCAGTGTGTTGGTGTGGTGTCCAGTGTGGTGGTGTGGTGTCCAGTGTGTTGGTGTGGTGTCCAGTGTGTTGGTGTGGTGTCCAGTGTGGTGTCCGGTGTGTTGGTGTGGTGTCCAGTGTGGTGTCCGGTGTGTTGGTGTGGTGTCCGGTGTGTTGGTGTGGTGTCCGGTGTGTTGGTGTGGTGTCCAGTGTGTTGGTGTGGTGTCCGGTGTGTTGGTGTGGTGTCCAGTGTGTTGGTGTGTGTCCAGTGTGTTGGTGTGGTGTCCAGTGTGGTGTCCGGTGTGTTGGTGTGTTGGTGTGGTGTCCGGTGTGTTGGTGTGGTGTCCGGTGTGTTGGTGTGGTGTCCGGTGTGTTGGTGTGGTGTCCGGTGTGTTGGTGTGGTGTCCAGTGTGGTGTCCAGTGTGTTGGTGTGGTGTCCAGTGTGATGTCCAGTGTGTTGGTGTGGTGTCCGGTGTGTTGGTGTGGTG
>NC_092116.1:41285711-41295711 GCF_045679555.1 Salvelinus alpinus | reverse complement strand
AATCACCCAAGGCAACCTATAGGGAGAGACACAGAGTCCAGGGTTAACATGTATCTATTCACACCACATCATTACAGCTGTGAATCATTACAGCTGTGAATCATTTGGAAGAACCTTTGGAAGCCATTACAGCTGTGAATCATTTGGAAGAACCTTTGGAAGCCATTACAGCTGTGAATCATTTAAATTGAGATTCATCTCTGGACAACTTTGATTCCACTGTTTATGTCTAAATTGCTCAGCAATATTCAAAATGTTTCAAGATGTTTTCAGCAGATGTAAATCAGGACTAAGACTAGACCACTCAGTAACTCAACACCTTTTAGATTCTGATGTAAATCAGGACTAAGACTAGACCACTCAGGAACTCAACACCTTATAGACTAGACCACTCAGTAACTCAACACCTTTTAGACTAGACCACTCAGTAACTCAACACCTTTTAGACTAGACCACTCAGGAACTCAACACCTTTTAGACTAGACCACTCAGGAACTCAACACCTTTTAAACTAGACCACTCAGTAACTCAACACCTTTTAGACTAGACCACTCAGTAACTCAACACCTTATAGACTAGACCACTCAGTAACTCAACACCTTTTAGACTAGACCACTCAGGAACTCAACACCTTATAGACTAGACCACTCAGGAACTCAACACCTTTTAGACTAGACCACTCAGTAACTCAACACCTTTTAGACTAGACCACTCAGTAACTCAACACCTTTTAGACTAGACCACTCAGTAACTCAACACCTTTTAGACTAGACCACTCAGTAACTCAACACCTTTTAGACTAGACCACTCAGGAACTCAACACCTTTTAGACTAGACCACTCAGGAACTCAACACCTTTTAGACTAGACCACTCAGTAACTCAACACCTTTTAGACTAGACCACTCAGTAACTCAACACCTTTTAGATTCTGATGTAAATCAGGACTAAGACTAGACCACTCAGGAACTCAACACCTTATAGACTAGACCACTCAGGAACTCAACACCTTTTAGACTAGACCACTCAGTAACTCAACACCTTTTAGACTAGACCACTCAGTAACTCAACACCTTTTAGACTAGACCACTCAGGAACTCAACACCTTTTAGACTAGACCACTCAGTAACTCAACACCTTTTAGACTAGACCACTCAGTAACTCAACACCTTTAAGACTAGACCACTCAGTAACTCAACACCTTATAGACTAGACCACTCAGTAACTCAACACCTTTAAGACTAGACCACTCAGTAACTCAACACCTTTTAGACTAGACCACTCAGTAACTCAACACCTTTTAGACTAGACCACTCAGGAACTCAACACCTATTAGACTAGACCACTCAGGAACTCAACACCTTTTAGACTAGACCACTCAGGAACTCAACACCTTTTAGACTAGACCACTCAGTAACTCAACACCTATTAGACTAGACCACTCAGGAACTCAACACCTTTTAGACTAGACCACTCAGGAACTCAACACCTTTTAGACTAGACCACTCAGGAACTCAACACCTTTTAGACTAGACCACTCAGTAACTCAACACCTATTAGACTAGACCACTCAGGAACTCAACACCTTTTAGACTAGACCACTCAGTAACTCAACACCTTTTAGACTAGACCACTCAGGAACTCAACACCTTTTAGACTAGACCACTCAGGAACTCAACACCTTTTAGACTAGACCACTCAGGAACTCAACACCTTTTAGACTAGACCACTCAGTAACTCAACACCTTTTAGACTAGACCACTCAGTAACTCAACACCTTTTAGACTAGACCACTCAGGAACTCAACACCTTTTATATTCAGATGTAAATCAGGACTAAGACTAGACCACTCAGTAACTCAACACCTTTTAGACTAGACCACTCAGGAACTCAACACCTTTTAGACTAGACCACTCAACACCTTTTAGACTAGACCACTCAGTAACTCAACACCTTTTAGACTAGACCACTCAGTAACTCAACACCTTTTAGACTAGACCACTCAGGAACTCAACACCTTTTAGACTAGACCACTCAGTAACTCAACACCTTTTAGACTAGACCACTCAGTAACTCAACACCTTTTAGACTAGACCACTCAGTAACTCAACACCTTTTAGACTAGACCACTCAGTAACTCAACAACTTTTAGACTAGACCACTCAGGAACTCAACACCTTTAAGACTAGACCACTCAGTAACTCAACACCTTATAGACTAGACCACTCAGGAACTCAACACCTTTTAGACTAGACCACTCAGGAACTCAACATCTTTTAGACTAGACCACTCAGGAACTCAACACCTTTTAGACTAGACCACTCAGGAACTCAACATCTTTTAGACTAGACCACTCAGGAACTCAACACCTTTTAGACTAGACCACTCAGGAACTCAACACCTTTTAGACTAGACCACTCAGTAACTCAACACCTTTTAGACTAGACCACTCAGGAACTCAACACCTTTTAGACTAGACCACTCAGTAACTCAACACCTTTTAGACTAGACCACTCAGGAACTCAACACCTTTTAGACTAGACCACTCAGTAACTCAACACCTTTTAGACTAGACCACTCAGTAACTCAACACCTTTTAGACTAGACCACTCAGGAACTCAACACCTTTTAGACTAGACCAATCAGGAACTCAACACCTTTTAGACTAGACCAATCAGGAACTCAACACCTTTTAGACTAGACCACTCAGTAACTCAACACCTTTTATATTCAGATGTAAATCAGGACTAAGACTAGACCACTCAGGAACTCAACACCTTTTAGACTAGACCACTCAGGAACTCAACACCTTTTAGACTAGACCACTCAGTGAACTCAACACCTTTTAGACTAGACCACTCAGGTAACTCAACACTACTTTTAAGACTAGACCACTCAGTAACTCAACACCTTTTAGACTAGACCACTCAGTAACTCAACACCTTTTAGACTAGACCACTCAGGAACTCAACACCTTTTAGACTAGACCACTCAGGAACTCAACACCTTTTAGACTAGACCACTCAGTAACTCAACACCTTTTAGACTAGACCACTCAGGAACTCAACACCTTTTAGACTAGACCACTCAGGAACTCAACACCTTTTAGACTAGACCACTCAGTAACTCAACACCTTTTAGACTAGACCACTCAGGAACTCAACACCTTTTAGACTAGACCACTCAGGAACTCAACACCTTTTAGACTAGACCACTCAGTAACTCAACACCTTTTAGACTAGACCACTCAGGAACTCAACACCTTTTAGACTAGACCACTCAGGAACTCAACACCTTTTAGACTAGACCACTCAGTAACTCAACACCTTTTAGACTAGACCACTCAGGAACTCAACACCTTTTAGACTAGACCACTCAGGAACTCAACACCTTTTAGACTAGACCACTCAGTAACTCAACACCTTTTAGACTAGACCACTCAGGAACTCAACACCTTTTAGACTAGACCACTCAGTAACTCAACACCTTTTAGACTAGACCACTCAGTAACTCAACACCTTATAGACTAGACCACTCAGTAACTCAACACCTTTTAGACTAGACCACTCAGGAACTCAACACCTTTTAGACTAGACCACTCAGTAACTCAACACCTTTTAGACCAGACCACTCAGGAACTCAACACCTTTTAGACAGAGCCAGTGGGGTGTATTTGGGGGTGGTAACCGTACCTCGTAGCAGATCTCTTTGACCGCCTGCATCCTCAGGTCTCTGATGGTAACTCGTTTGGGGTCTTTGCTGATTCGTCGACGCTGAGGGATCTGATAGACCCTGAGTGGCTCCCGACGTTTACCACTACTGGGCAGGCCACAACGCTTTACTATCGACTGGACCTACAGAATTACAACATACACATATACAGTACCAGTCAAAAGTTTGGACACACCTACTCATTCAAGGGTTTTTCTTTATTTTTTACTATTTTCTACATTGTAGAATAATAGTAAATAGCACTTGAAGAAACTTTCAAAGTTCTTGACATTTTCCAGAGTGATTGACCTTCATGCCTTAAAGTAATGATGGACTGTTGTTTCTCTTTGCTTATTTGAGCTGTTCTTGCCATAATATGGACTTGGTCTTTTACCAAATAGGGCTATCTTCTGTATACCCCCCCTACCTTGTCGCAACACAACTGATTGGCTCAAACGTATTAAGGAAAGAAATTCCACAAATTAACTTTTAACAAGGCACACCTGTTAATTGAAATGCATTCCAGGTGACTACCTCATGAAGCTGGTTGAGAAAATGCCAAGAGTGTGTAAAGCAGTTATCAACGCACAGGGTGGCTACTTTGAAGAATCTCAAAAAATATAACATGTTTTGATTTGTTTAACACTTTTTTGGTTACTACATGATTCCATGTATGTTATTTCATAGTTTTGATGTCTTCACTATTATTCTACAATGTAGAAAATAGTAAAAATGCAGAAAAACCCTTGAATGAGAAGGTGTGTAAACGTTTGCCTGGTAGTGTAGTTATATAACTGTGTACCTTGTTAGCAGGTAGTTTCTCTCTGAGTGAAGAAATCAGTCTCCAGCTCTCTTCACAGGATCTCTTATCAGAGTCGTCTCCACTGTCTGAGTCTGTGTACTGAGGGGAAAGGGTTAATCCACATGTTTCACCAGTCTCTGTTGTTCCAGTAACCGGTCAGTCTCCTCCTTCTCTCTCCTGTACTGACCCTAACCCTCAGTCTTACCAGTCTCTGTTGTTCCAGTAACCGGTCAGTCTCCTCCTCCTCCTCTCTCCTGTACTGACCCTAACCCTCAGTCTTACCAGTCTCTGTTGTTCCAGTAACAGGTCAGTCTCCTCCTCCTCTCTCCTGTACTGACCCTAACCCTCAGTCTTACCAGTCTCTGTTGTTCCAGTAACCGGTCAGTCTCCTCCTTCTCTCTCCTGTACTGACCCTAACCCTCAGTCTTACCAGTCTCTGTTGTTCCAGTAACCGGTCAGTCTCCTCCTTCTCTCTCCTGTACTGACCCTAACCCTCAGTCTTACCAGTCTCTGTTGTTCCAGTAACAGGTCAGCTTCTTCCTTCTCCCTCCGGTACTGAATCTCCATGTCCTGCAGTCTGGGAGAGAGACCCCCGGGGACCAGTTGAGATGATAGACGTTGAGCTATGGTTTTTAGTCATAAAGCACGAGGGCAATATTGTATGAATGTAACAGTGCCCCCTCCCTCCTAGAAAGCTATGACCTGTGGCTTTCACCTGGAATTGTTTATTTATGTCTGAGAAAAAAAACTTTTTTCCAACCCATTTGATCTAGTACACAATACAAGTATAAAACCTACATGATGGTAAAGCATGAATGAACTTTTCATACTTTATAATAGGGTCATATATACAGGGCTTTCGGAAAGCATTCAGACCCCTTGGATTTTCCCACATTTTGTTACCTTACAGCCTTATTCTTAAATTGATTAAATCGTTTTTTCACCCCTCATCAATCTACACACAATAATTCAGACCTTTACTCAGTTACTTTGTTGAAGCATCTTTGGCAGCGATTACAGCCTTCAGTCTTCTTGGGTTTGACGCTACAAGCTTGGCACACCTGTATTTGGGGAGTTTCTCTCATTCTTCTCTGCAGATCCTCTCAATCTCTGTCAGGTTGGATGGGGAGCGTCGCTGCACAGCTATTTTCAGGTCTCTCCAGAGATGTTCGATCGAGTTCAAGTCCGGGCTCTGGCTGGGCCACTCAAAGACATTCAGAGACTTGTCCTCAAGTGTCACGGCCGTCGTAGGGAGGAGACCTACGACGGCGTGGTATGCATACATTCTCTTTAATATAAGAATGAGCACTGAACAAAACTAACAAAACAACAAAACGAACCGTGCTGAACAGGCAACTACACATAGACAAGAACCCACAAAACCAAAAGGGAAAATGGCTACCTAAATATGATCCCCAATCAGAGACAACGATAAACAGCTGCCTCTGATTGGGAACCATATCAGGCCACCATAGACATACAAAAACCCCTAGACCTACAAAACCCAAGACATTGGGGTGGGCATTCTATGTTGTTTTTCTATGTTTTGTTCTGTTGTTATATTTCTATGTGTTGGGCCTAGTATGGTTCCCAATCAGAGGCAGGTGTCAGTCGTTGTCTCTGATTGGGAGCCATATTTAGGTAGCCTGTTGTCTATTGTGTTTTGTGGGTGGTTGTTTCCTGTGTCTGTGTTTGCACCATACGGGACTGTTTTGATTTTCGTTTGTTCATTCACTTTGTTGTTTTGTATTTTTTGTAGTGTTCAGTTTTACATATTAAAGTGGACACTTACCACGCTGCACATTGGTCCGATATCTCTTACTCCTCGTCAGAAGAAGAGGAAAGTCGTTACACCCTGACCTAACCAGAAAACATAGATAACTAAGGTCAGGGCGTGACACCAAGCCACTCCTGTGTTGTCTTGGCTGTGTGCTTAGGGTCGTTGTCCTGTTGGAAGGTGAACCTTCACCCCAGTCTGAGGTCCTGAGTGCTCTGGAGCAGGTTTTCATCAAGGATCTCTCTGTACTTTGCTCCGTTCATCTTTCCCTCAATCCTGACTAGCAAAAATGTCAAAAAAACTGTTTTTGCTTTGTCATTATGGGGTATTGTGATGTCATTATGGGGTATTGTGATGTCATTATGGGGTATTGTGATGTCATTATGGGGTATTGTGTGTAGATTGACGAAAAAAAAAACATTTAATCAATTTTAGAATAAGGCTGTAACAAAATGTGGAAAAAGGGAAGTCTCTCTCCCTCTCTCTCTGCTCCTTCTCCCACCTCCCTCCCTCTCCTCCCTCCCTCCCTCCCTCCTCCCTCCCTCCATCCATCTCCTCCCTCCATCCATCTCTTGTTTTTCTCCCCATCACTAGTTTGATATCTATCCCTTGTTTCTCTAGCAGTTCCCTCCCTCTCCCCCACACCTCTTCTCCATCTCCAGTTTGATGTCTATCCCTTGTTTCTCCAGTAGTTCTCGCTGAGCGTAGGTCCAGTCCTCTGGCTCCCCCTGGAGGCCTGTGTTGGCAGTGCATCCGGTCTCCTGGTGGCTGGTACTGCTCCTCTCTCTCTGTTCTCTCTCCAGACGGGCCTGTTCTGGGTGGGTGAACCGGAACACATGGTTCTTCCCCATCACTATACGGTTACCTGAGGGGAGGGGAAGGAGGAAGAGGAGAAAGAGGAGGAGGGAAGAGGGTCAGACATGACTAAAAATGTACCATCTTGGATAGGAAGACTTTCATTCTAGGAACTGATCAAATATGATACAAACTTTTTAGATATACAGTGTGGAGAATAAGTATTTGATACACTGCCGATTTTGCAGGTTTTCATACTTACAAAGCATGTAGAGGTCTGTAATCCAAAAATCCAGAATATCACATTGTATGATTTTTAAGTAATTAATTTGCATTTTATTGCATGACATAAGTATTTGATCACCTACCAATCAGTAAGAATTCCGGCTCTCACAGACCTGTTAGTTTTTCTTTGAGAAGCCCTCCTGTTCTCCACTCATTACCTGTATTAACTGCACCTGTTTGAACTCGTTACCTGTATAAAAGACACCTGTCCACACACTCAATCAAACAGACTCCAACCTCTCCACAATGGCCAAGACCAGAGAGCTGTGTAAGGACATCAGGGATAAAATTGTAGACCTGCACAAGGCTGGGATGGGCTACAGGACAATAGGCAAGCAGCTTGGTGAGAAGGCAACAACTGTTGGCGCAATTATTAGAAAATGGAAGAAGTTCAAGATGACGGTCAATCACCCTCTGTCTGGGGCTCCATGCAAAATCTCACCTCGTGGGGCATCAATGATCATGAGGAAGGTGAGGGATCAGCCCAGAACTACACGGCAGGACCTGGTCAATAACCTGAAGAGAGCTGGGACCACAGTCTCAAAGAAAACCATTAGTAACACACTACGCCGTCATGGATTAAAATCCTGCAGCGCACGCAAGGTCCCCCTGCTCAAGCCAGCGCATGTCCAGGCCCGTCTGAAGTTTGCCAATGACCATCTGGATGATCCAGAGGAGGAATGGGAGAAGGTCATGTGGTCTGATGAGACAAAAATAGAGCTTTTTGGTCTAAACTCCACTCGCCGTGTTTGGAGGAAGAAGAAGGATGAGTACAACCCCAAGAACAAAATTCCAACCGTGAAGCATGGAGGTGGAAACATCATTCTTTGGGGATGCTTTTCTGCAAAGGGGACAGGACGACGGCACCGTATTGAGGGGAGGATGGATGGGGCCATGTATCGCGAGATCTTGGCCAACAACCTCCTTCCCTCAGTAAGAGCATTGAAGATGGGTCGTGACTGGGTCTTCCAGCATGACAACGACCCGAAACACACAGCCAGGGCAACTAAGGAGTGGCTCCGTAAGAAGCATCTCAAGGTCCTGGAGTGGCCTAGCCAGTCTCCAGACCTGAACCCAATAGAAAATCTTTGGAGGGAGCTGAAAGTCCGTATTGCCCAGCGACAGCCCCAAAACCTGAAGGATCTGGAGAAGGTCTGTATGGAGGAGTGGGCCAAAATCCCTGCTGCAGTGTGTGCAAACCTGGTCAAGAACTACAGGAAACGTATGATCTCTGTAATTGCAAACAAAGGTTTTTGTACCAAATATTAAGTTCTGCTTTTCTGATGTATCAAATACTTATGTCATGCAATAAAATGCAAATTAATTACTTAAAAATCATACAATTTTTGTTTTAGATTCCGTCTCTCACAGTTGAAGTGTACCTATGATAAATATTACAGACCTCTACATGCTTTGTAAGTAGGAAAACCTGCAAAATCGGCAGTGTATCAAATACTTGTTCTCCCCACTGTATGCGGACAGTATGTTGGGTAGAAAGCTAGACTGACTGTTTCAGTGGAAGGATTAATTTAAAAAATGTAAGGATTGTTTTAATTTGCCAATATGGCAACATTTTGGAATGCTGTGTTTGTCCAGTAGTAGTAATAGTAGTAATAGTAGTAGTAGTAGTAGTAGTAGTAACAGTAGTAGTAGTAACAGTAGTAGTAGTAACAGTAGTAGTAGTAGTAACAGTAGTAGCAGTAGTAGTAGTAGCAGTAGCAGCAGTAGTAGTAGCAGCAGTAGTAGTAGTAGTAGTAGTAGTAGTAGTAGTAGTAGTGACTGTAGCCCAGTAGTAGCCGTAGTAGTAGTAGTAGTAGTAGTAGTAGTAGTAGTAGTAGTGACTGTAGCCCAGTAGTAGTAGTAGTAGTAGTAGTAGTAGTAGTAGTAGTAGTAGTAGTAACAGTAGTAGTAACAGTAGTAGTAGTAGTAGTAGTAACAGTAGTAGTAGTAGTAGTAGTAGTAGTAGTAGTAGTAGTAGTAGTAGTAGTAATAGTAGTAGTAGTGACTGTAGCCCAGTAGTAGTCGTAGTAGTAGTAGTAGTGACTGTAGCCCAGTAGTAGTAGTAGTAGTAGTAGTAGTAGTAGTAGTAACAGTGGTAGTAGTAGTAGTAGTAGTAGTAACAGTAATAGTAGTAGTAGTAGTAGTAGTAATAGTAGTAACAGTAGTAGTAGTAGTAGTGACTGTAGCCCAGTAGTAGTCGTAGTAGTAGTAGTAGTAGTAGTAGTAGTAGTAATAGCAGTAGTAGTAGTGACTGTAGCCCAGTAGTAGTAGTAGTAGTAGTAGTAGTAGTAGTAGTAGTGACTGTAGCCCAGTAGTAATAGTAGTAGTAGTAACGGTAGTAGTAGTAGTAGTAGTAGTAGTAGTAGTAACAGTAGTAGCAGTAGTAGTAGTAGCAGTAGTAACAGTAGTAGTAGTAGTAGTAGTAGTAGTAACAGTAGTAGTAGTAACAGTAGTAGTAGTAGTGACTGTAGCCCAGTAGTAGTAGTAGTAGTCGTAGTAGTAGTGACTATAGCCCAGTAGTAGTAGTAGTAACAGTAGTAGTAGTAACAGTAGTAGTAGTAGTAGTAGTAGTAGTAGTAGTAGTAGTAGTGACTATAGCCCAGTAGTAGTAGTAGTAGTAGTAACAATAGTA
>NC_092116.1:41278211-41280711 GCF_045679555.1 Salvelinus alpinus | reverse complement strand
TATATTACATCAGTCTGATATCCTGTTGACCTGGAGGAGAATAATATTATATTACATCACTCAGTCTGATATCCTGTTGACCTGGACCAGGGCCAGTATCTGAACTAACCTGGTGACTCCCTCCTTGATGTAGTACAGCAGACATTCTGACATCAGAGGATCCTCGTTCAGATTCACCAGGTGGGGCGTCTGGAACACACAGAAGGACAGACACAACATGATCACACAGTTACCAGATTAGATATGAGAAAGAAGGAAACTGTTAGGTATGACTGCTCAATGTGGTCTGGGGGGGGGGGGGGGGGGTGTATGTGTGAGTGTATGTGTGTGTGCATGCATAGGTGTGTGTGTGTGCATGCGTAGATGTGTGTGTGTGTGTGTGTGTGTGTGTGAGTGTGAGTGTGTGTGCATGCATAGGTGTGTGTGTGTGCATGCGTAGGTGTGTGTGTGTGTGCGTAGGTGTGTGTGTGTGTGTGTGTGAGTGTGAGTGTGTGTGCATGCGTAGGTGTGTGTGTGTGTGCGTAGGTGTGTGTGTGTGTGTGTGTGTGTGTGTGTGTGTGTGTGTGTGTGTGTGTGTGCATGCATAGGTGTGTGTGTGTGTGCATGCGTAGGTGTGTGTGTGTGTGTGTGCATGCGTAGGTGTGTGTGTGTGTGTGTGTGTGCATGCGTAGGTGTGTGGGTGTGTGTGTGCATGCGTAGGTGTGTGTGTGTGTGTGTGCATGCGTAGGTGTGTGTGTGGGTGTGTGTGTGCATGCGTAGGTGTGTGGGTGTGTCGTACCCCTTTAGGAGAGAACACCCCTAACGTTCCTCCATCTTCTTTAATGGACACCCCCATCTCAGCCAGCAGAGACTCTCTGGGGGGAGGAGCAACATGAACACAACATCTAGAATACAACATCTAGAATACAATACAACATCTATAATACAACATCTAGAATACAACATCTAGAATACAATACAACATCTAGAATACAACATCTATAATACAATACAACATCTATAATACAACATCTATAATACAATACAACATCTATAATAGAATACAACATCTATAATATAATACAACATCTATAATACAACATCTATAATACAATACAACATCTATAATACAACATCTATAATACAATACAACATCTATAATACAACATCTATAATACAATACAACATCTATAATACAACATCTATAATACAATACAACATCTATAATACAACATCTATAATACAATACAACATCTATAATACAACATCTATAATACAATACAACATCTATAATACAACATCTATAATACAATACAACATATATAATACAACATCTATAATACAACATCTATAATACAATACAACATCTATAATACAACATCTATAATACAATACAACATCTATAATACAACATCTATAATACAACATCTATAATACAACATCTATAATACAACATCTATAATACAATACAACATCTATAATACAACATCTATAATACAATACAACATCTATAATACAACATCTATAATACAATACAACATCTATAATACAACATCTATAATACAATACAACATCTATAATACAACATCTATAATACAACATCTATAATACAATACAACATCTATAATACAATACAACATCTATAATATAATACAACATCTATAATATAATACAACATCTACAATACAATACAACATCTATAATACAACATCTATAATACAATACAACATCTATAATACAACATCTATAATACAATACAACATCTATAATACAATACAACATCTATAATACAACATCTATAATACAATACAACATCTATAATACAACACAACATCTATAATATAATACAACATCTATAATACAACATCTATAATACAATACAACATATATAATACAACATCTATAATACAACATCTACAATACAATACAACATCTATAATACAACATCTATAATACAATACAACATCTATAATACAATACAACATCTATAATATAATACAACATCTATAATACAACACAACATCTATAATACAACATCTATAATACAATACAACATCTATAATACAATACAACATCTATAATACAACATCTATAATACAATACAACATCTATAATACAATACAACATCTATAATACAATACAACATCTATAATACAATACAACATCTATAATACAACATCTATAATACAATACAACATCTATAATACAACATCTATAATACAATACAACGTCTATAATACAATACAACATCTATAATACAATAAAACATCTATAATACAACATCTATAATACAATACAACATCTATAATACAATAAAACATCTATAATACAACATCTATAATACAACATCTATAATACAACATCTATAATACAACATCTATAATACAACATCTATAATACAATACAACATCTATAATACAACATCTATAATACAATACAACATCTATAATACAATAAAACATCTATAATACAACATCTATAATACAATACAACATCTATAATACAACATCTATAATACAAT
>NC_092116.1:41228211-41273211 GCF_045679555.1 Salvelinus alpinus | reverse complement strand
GACAGACACATGGAGACTGATATACAGACTGATATACAGACTCATAGACAGACACATGGAGACTGATATACAGACTGATATACAGACACATGGAGACTGATATACAGACTGATATACAGACTGATAGACAGACACATGGAGACTGATATACAGACTGATATACAGACACGGGGAGACTGATATACAGACTGATATACAGACTGATAGACAGACTGATAGACAGACTGATAGACAGACACATGGAGACTGATATACAGACTGATAGACAGACACATGGAGACTGATATACAGACTGATATACAGACTGATATACAGACACATAGAGACTGATATACAGACTGATAGACAGTCACATGGAGACTGATATACAGACTGATATACAGACTGATATACAGATACATGGAGACTGATATACAGACTGATATACAGACTGATGGACAGACACATGGAGACTGATATACAGACTGATATACAGACTGATATACAGATACATGGAGACTGATATACAGACTGATATACAGACTGATGGACAGACACATGGAGACTGATATACAGACTGATATACAGACTGATATACAGATACATGGAGACTGATATACAGACTGATATACAGACTGATAGACAGACACATGGAGACTGATATACAGACTGATAGACAGACTGATAGACAGACTGATAGACAGACTGATAGACAGACTGATAGACAGACTGATAGACAGACACATGGAGACTGATATACAGACTGATAGACAGACACATGGAGACTGATATACAGACACATGGAGACTGATATACAGACTGATATACAGACACATGGAGACTGATATACAGACTGATATACAGACTGATAGACAGACACATGGAGACTGATATACAGACTGATAGACAGACACATGGAGACTGATATACAGACTGATATACAGACACATGGAGACTGATATACAGACTGATAGACAGACACATGGAGACTGATATACAGACTGATATACAGACTCATAGACAGACACATGGAGACTGATATACAGACTGATATACAGACACATGGAGACTGATATACAGACTGATATACAGACTGATAGACAGACACATGGAGACTGATATACAGACTGATATACAGACACGGGGAGACTGATATACAGACTGATATACAGACTGATAGACAGACTGATAGACAGACTGATAGACAGACACATGGAGACTGATATACAGACTGATAGACAGACACATGGAGACTGATATACAGACTGATATACAGACTGATATACAGACACATAGAGACTGATATACAGACTGATAGACAGACACATGGAGACTTATATACAGACTGATAGACAGACACATGGAGACTGATATACAGACTGATATACAGACACATGGAGACTGACATACAGACACATGGAGACTGATATACAGCCTGATAGACAGACTGATATACAGACTGATATACAGACACTTGGAGACTGATATACAGACTGATATACAGACTGATACACAGACTGATACACAGACTGATATACAGACTGATATACAGACACTTGGAGACTGATATACAGACTGATATACAGACTGATATACAGACACTTGGAGACTGATAGACAGACTGATATACAGACTGATATACAGACTGATATACAGACACTTGGAGACTGATAGACAGACTGATATACAGACTGATAGACAGACTGATATACAGACTGATATACAGGCACTTGGAGACTGATATACAGACTGATATACAGACTGATATACAGACACTTGGAGACTGATATACAGACTGATATACAGACACATGGAGGCTGATATATAGACTGATATACAGACTGATATACAGACTGATATACAGACTGATAGACAGACACATGGAGACTGATATACAGACTGATATACAGACACATGGAGGCTGATATATAGACTGATATACAGACTGATATACAGACTGATATACAGACACATAGAGACTGATATACAGACTGATATACAGACACATGGAGGCTGATATATAGACTGATATACAGACTGATATACAGACTGATATACAGACACATAGAGACTGATATACAGACTGATATACAGACACATAGAGACTGATATACAGACTGATATACAGACACATGGAGACTGATATACAGACTGATAGACAGACACATGGAGACTGATATACAGACTGATAGACAGACTGATAGACAGACTGATAGACAGACACTTGGAGACTGATATACAGACTGATATACAGACACATGGAGACTGATATACAGACTGATATACAGACACACGGAGACTGATATACAGACTGATATACAGACTGATAGACAGACACATGGAGACTGATATACAGACACCTGGAGACTGATATACAGACTGATAGACAGACACATGGCGACTGATAGACAGACACGTGGAGACTGATATACAGACTGATAGACAGACACATAGAGACTGATATACAGACTGATAGACAGACACGTGGAGACTGATATACAGACTGATATACAGACTGATATACAGACTGATAGACAGACTGATAGACAGACACATGGCGACTGATAGACAGACACATGGAGACTGATGTGGAGGGTTGATAGAGACAGAGAGACTGATGTGGAGGGTTGAGTGGATAGAGACAGAGAGGGAGAGAGGGGGAGATGTCTACCTGAGTGTACTGAGTGTTTCTTCATAGTTAATGTCTGCTGGACTGAGAGCTGCTATCATCGCTGTCCTGGAGTTACCACCTGACACAGAGAGACAGGTTTATATACCACATAGACACCCCCTCTATCCATCCTCTGTCCTGGAGTTACCATAGAGACAGAGAGACAGGTTTATATACCACATAGACACCCCCCTCCATCCATCCTCTGTCCTGGAGTTACCATAGAGACAGAGAGACAGGTTTATATATCACATAGACCCCCCCTCCATCCATCCTCTGTCCTGGAGTTACCATAGAGACAGAGAGACAGGTTTATATATCACATAGACCCCCCCTCCATCCATCCTCTGTCCTGGAGTTACCATAGAGACAGAGAGACAGGTTTATATATCACATAGACCCCCCCTCCATCCATCCTCTGTCCTGGAGTTACCATAGACACAGATAAATGTCCAGCAGGACTCTCACCTAGGTTCTCTTTCAGTAGCCAGGTGAGGACCGAGTCTCTGTAGGGGATGAAGTCGGACTTCCTCTTCTTACTGCTCTGCATTTCAGCCAGAGCAGAGATGACCTTCCCCAGCGTGGTGAGAGACTTGTTGATGTTGGCTCCTTCCTTCAACCTCAAGCCCTTTGCCCCCGACGAGTCGGCTCTCTCACTACCAGCTAGGTCCACCAGACTCACCTTACTGACCTGGAGAGAATAACATGGTTAATACCTAACCCCTGACCTGTAACCCCTGACCTGTAGGTCCACCAGACTCACCTCGAGTTACATTCCTACCAGCCCCCCCCCCCCTCCTCATCACCAGAGTTACATTCATACCAGCCCCCCCCCTCCTCATCACCAGAGTTACATTCATACCAGCCCCCCCTCCTCATCACCAGAGTTACATTCATACCAGCCCCCCCCTCCTCATCACCAGAGTTACATTCATACCAGCCCCCCCCTCCTCATCACCAGTTACATTCATACCAGCCCCCCCCCCTCCTCATCACCAGAGTTACATTCATACCAGCCCCCCCCCCTCCTCATCACCAGAGTTACATTCATACCAGCCCCCCCCCCTCCTCATCACCAGAGTTACATTCCTACCAGCCCCCCCTCCTCATCACCAGAGTTACATTCATACCAGCCCCCCCCCTCCTCATCACCAGAGTTACATTCATACCAGCCCCCCCTCCTCATCACCAGAGTTACATTCATACCAGCCCCCCCCCTCCTCATCACCAGAGTTACATTCATACCAGCCCCCCCCTCCTCATCACCAGTTACATTCATACCAGCCCCCCCCCCCTCCTCATCACCAGAGTTACATTCATACCAGCCCCCCCCCCCTCCTCATCACCAGAGTTACATTCATACCAGCCCCCCCCCCCTCCTCATCACCAGAGTTACATTCATACCAGCCCCCCCCCCCTCCTCATCACCAGAGTTACATTCATACCAGCCCCCCCCCCTCCTCATCACCAGAGTTACATTCATACCAGCCCCCCCCTCCTCATCACCAGTTACATTCATACCAGCCCCCCCCCCCTCCTCATCACCAGAGTTACATTCATACCAGCCCCCCCCCCCCTCCTCATCACCAGAGTTACATTCATACCAGCCCCCCCCCCCCTCCTCATCACCAGAGTTACATTCATACCAGCCCCCCCCCCCCTCCTCATCACCAGAGTTACATTCATACCAGCCCCCCCCCCCTCCTCATCGCCAGAGTTACATTCATACCAGCCCCCCCCCCTCCTCATCACCAGAGTTACATTCCTACCAGCCCCCCCCCCCCCTCCTCATCACCAGAGTTACATTCATACCAGCCCCCCCCCCCTCCTCATCACCAGAGTTACATTCATACCAGCCCCCCCCCCCCCCCCTCATCACCAGAGTTACATTCATACCAGCCCCCCCCCCTCCTCATCACCAGAGTTACATTCATACCAGCCCCCCCCCCTCCTCATCACCAGAGTTACATTCATACCAGCCCCCCCCCCCTCCTCATCACCAGAGTTACATTCATACCAGCCCCCCCCCCCTCCTCATCACCAGAGTTACATTCATACCAGCCCCCCCCCCCCCTCCTCATCACCAGAGTTACATTCATACCAGCCCCCCCCCCTCCTCATCACCAGAGTTACATTCATACCAGCCCCCCCCCTCCTCATCACCAGAGTTACATTCCTACCAGCCCCCCCCCCCCTCCTCATCACCAGAGTTACATTCCTACCAGCCCCCCCCCCCTCCTCATCACCAGAGTTACATTCATACCAGCCCCCCCCCCCTCCTCATCACCAGAGTTACATTCATACCAGCCCCCCCCCCCTCCTCATCACCAGAGTTACATTCATACCAGCCCCCCCCCCCTCCTCATCACCAGAGTTACATTCATACCAGCCCCCCCCCCTCCTCATCACCAGAGTTACATTCATACCAGCCCCCCCCCCTACTACCTTCTCCGTGTCCAGGGAGGTGTTGGTCTCTTTGTTTCACACACACACACACACCTAACACACCCTGTCTGTCTGACAACCAATACTGTATTATTATAGTGTGTTTACCTTCTCCGTGTCCAGGCTGGTGAGTTGGTCTCTTCGTTTCTGTGTGAACACGATGGTGAAGACGGCGTGGGAACGACTAGACGTCTCATTCATATTTGTTGCTGCCACCGTCCTGAAATCAATACCAATCAATCAATATATCAATCAACAAGAAATCCCTCATTGAACACACACACACCCCACCGTCCTGAAATCAATACCAATCAATCAATATATCAATCAACAAGAAATCCCTCATTTAACACACACCCCACCGTCCTGAAATCAATACCAATCAATCAATATATCAATCAACAAGAAATCCCTCATTGAACACACACACACCCCACCGTCCTGAAATCAATAACACAACTACTTAATATACCAATCAGTCAACTAGTTAATATACCAATCAGTCAGTCAACTAGTTAATATACCAATCAGTCAGTCAACTAGTTAATATACCAATCAGTCAACTAGTTAATATACCAATCAGTCAGTCAACTAGTTAATATACCAATCAGTCAGTCAACTAGTTAATATACCAATCAGTCAGTCAACTAGTTAATATATCAATCAGTCAGTCAACTAGTTAATATACCAATCAGTCAACTAGTTAATATACCAATCAGTCAGTCAACTAGATAATATACCAATCAGTCAGTCAACTAGTTAATATATCAATCAGTCAACTAGTTAATATACCAATCAGTCAACTAATTAATATACCAATCAGTCAGTCAACTAGTTAATATATCAATCAGTCAGTCAACTAGTTAATATACCAATCAGTCAACTAGTTAATATACCAATCAGTCAGTCAACTAGATAATATACCAATCAGTCAGTCAACTAGTTAATATACCAATCAGTCAACTAGTTAATATACCAATCAGTCAACTAATTAATATACCAATCAGTCAGTCAACTAGTTAATATATCAATCAGGCAGTCAACTAGTTAATATACCAATCAGTCAACTAGTTAATATACCAATCAGTCAGTCAACTAGTTAATATACCAATCAGTCAACTAGTTAATATACCAATCAGTCAGTCAACTAGTTAATATATCAATCAGTCAGTCAACTAGTTAATATACCAATCAGTCAGTCAACTAGTTAATATACCAATCAGTCAGTCAACTAGATAATATACCAATCAGTCAGTCAACTAGTTAATATACCAATCAGTCAAGTAGTTAACATACCAGTCAGTCAACTAGTTAACATACCAATCAGTCAGTCAACTAGTTAATATACCAATCAGTCAAGTAGTTAACATACCAGTCAGTCAACTAGTTAACATACCAATCAGTCAGTCAACTAGTTAATATACCAATCAGTCAGTCAACTAGTTAATATAGCAAACAATCTGCTTTCCTCAATCTATAGTAAGTAACCTGATCTGAGCCAGAATGGCTCCTGTTTCTGTAGTAATAGTATAGTATATATAGTAGCCTGATCTGAGCCAGAATGGCTCCTGTTTCTGTAGTAATAGTATAGTATATATAGTAGCCTGATCTGAGCCAGAATGGCTCCTGTTTCTGTAGCAATAGTATAGTATATGTAGTAGCCTGATCTGAGCCAGAATGGCTCCTGTTTCTGTAGTAATAGTATAGTATATATAGTAGCCTGATCTGAGCCAGAATGGCTCCTGTTTCTGTAGTAATAGTATATATAGTAGCCTGATCTGAGCCAGAATGGCTCCTGTTTCTGTAGTAATAGTATAGTATATATAGTAGCCTGATCTGAGCCAGAATGGCTCCTGTTACTGTAGTAATAGTATAGTATATATAGTAGCCTGATCTGAGCCAGAATGGTTCCTGCTTCTGTAGTGAGACAGCTTGATGTACAGTACACCCCCTGGACAGGACACTAGTCTATCTCCTGTTACTGTAGTGAGACAGCTTGATGTACCAGGACAACCCCTGGACAGGACACTAGTCTATATCCTGTTTCTGTAGTGAGACAGCTTGATGTACAGTACACCCCCTGGACAGGACACTAGTCTATCTCCTGTTTCTGTAGTGAGACAGCTTGATGTACAGTACACCCCCTGGACAGGACACTAGTCTATCTCCTGTTTCTGTAGTGAGACAGCTTGATGTACAGTACACCCCCTGGACAGGACACTAGTCTATCTCCTGTTTCTGTAGTGAGACAGCTTGATGTACAGTACACCCCCTGGACAGGACACTAGTCTATCTCCTGTTTCTGTAGTGAGACAGCTTGATGTACAGTACACCCCCTGGACAGGACACTAGTCTATATCCTGTTACTGTAGTGAGACAGCTTGATGTACAGTACACCCCCTGGACAGGACACTAGTCTATCTCCTGTTTCTGTAGTGAGACAGCTTGATGTACAGTACACCCCCTGGACAGGACACTAGTCTATCTCCTGTTTCTGTAGTGAGACAGCTTGATGTACAGGACACCCCCTGGACAGGACACTAGTCCATCTCCTGAATCTATCTTGTAATGCCGCATGCCAAGCAGAGAGGCATAAACCGGGATCGAACCCCTAACCCCTAACCTCTAACCACAAGGCCACTGAATTGGTATAATGATCCATCTACACACCATGTCCTGTCCCACACACCCACACACACCGTTCCCTCACCTAGCTTTGTTTCCACAGTCCATTAGGTCCTGAATGTCATTGTATCCGGTTACAGCCAGTTTAGACAGATCTTCAACGTACGGTCCCATTATAGGGTGCTCCCTAACACGGAGTGTACCCTTCGATTTAGGGTTCAACAGGTCACGCACCCTCTCACAGTAGATCTCCATGTAGGACACCTGTAACAGAGTACAGACTAGTGAGGTGTGGAAGGGCAGAAGTGAAGGTCACTTAAAGGGCTTACTCCAAGGAAAGGAAAGAAGGGAGTCTAGAAGTGTGGAAGGGCAGAAGTGAAGGTCACTTAAAGGGCTTACTCCAAGGAAAGGAAAGAAGGGAGTCTAGAAGTGTGGGTGGCATACCTCCACTGAGAAGGAGAGATCAGGATCTGTGTTCCCAACTGTCCTCTTAAACAAATCCTCACACAGCTGGAGAGAGAGGGGATGGGGGGGAGAGATGGAGAGAGAGAGAGAGAGAGAGAGAGAGAGAGAGAGAGGGATGGGGAGAGATGGAGAGAGAGGGGATGGGGGGGAGAGATGGAGAGAGGGATGGGGAGAGATGGAGAGAGGGATGGAGAGAGAGCGGGATGGGGGGGAGAGATGGAGAGAGGGATGGGGGGGATGGAGAGAGAGATGGGGAGAGAGCAGGATGGGGAGAGAGAGAGAGAGAGAGAGAGAGAGAGAGAGAGAGAGAGGGATGGGGAGAGAGATGGAGAGAGAGAGAGAGGGATGGAGAGAGAGATGGGGAGAGAGAGAGAGAGAGAGAGAGAGAGAGAGAGAGAGAGAGAGAGAGAGAGAGAGAGAGAGAGAGAGAGAGAGAGAGAGAGAGAGAGAGAGAGAGAGAGAGGGAGAGAGAGAGAGGGATGAAGAGAGAGAGAGATGGGGAGAGAGATGGAGAGAGAGAGAGGGATGGGGAGAGAGATGGAGAGAGAGAGCAGGATGGGGAGAGAGATGGAGAGAGAGAGCGGGATGGGGGGGAGAGATGGAGAGAGAGAGAGAGGGATGGAGAGAGAGATGGGGAGAGAGATGGAGAGAGAGAGAGAGGGATGGAGAGAGAGATGGGGAGAGAGATGGAGAGAGAGAGAGAGAGAGAGAGAGAGAGAGAGAGAGAGAGAGAGAGAGAGAGAGAGAGAGAGAGAGAGAGAGAGGGATGAAGAGAGAGAGAGAGGGATGGGGAGAGAGATGGAGAGAGAGAGAGAGGGATGGGGAGAGAGATGGAGAGAGAGAGCGGGATGGGGAGAGAGATGGAGAGAGAGAGCGGGATGGGGGGGAGAGATGGAGAGAGAGAGAGAGAGAGAGAGGGATGGAGAGAGAGATGGGGAGAGAGCGGGATGGGGAGAGAGATGGAGAGGGAGAGAAAGATCACAATATAAACCATTTACAATAAATGGGTTTAATTCAATTCAGTTTAGGTTGCTGTTTAAATGACTGTGAGGATGGTATATCAGAGGGATGATATGGATGTATCAGAGGTCAGAGGTCAGTTACCTGTGGAATGATCCCCTCCTGTCCCTCTTCCTGCCGTCCCATCATGGTGTAACTCTTCCCTGCTCCTGGAAACAAAACAAACAGCAGGTAGACAGATCAATACGTCATGAGTTTATCTACAGCAAGACAGATCAATATATCATGAGTAGTATCTATAGATAGATCAATATATCATGAGTAGTATCTAAAGACAGACAGATCAATATATCATGAGTTTATCTACAGATAGACAGATCAATAATATCATGAGTAGTATCTATAGATAGATCAATATATCATGAGTAGTATCTATAGATAGACAGATCAATATATCATGAGTAGTATCTACAGATAGACAGATCAATATATCATGAGTAGTATCTATAGATAGATCAATATATCATGAGTAGTATCTATAGATAGACAGATCAATATATCATGAGTAGTATCTACAGATAGATCAATATATCATGAGTAGTATCTATAGATAGATAGATCAATATAGCATGAGTAGTATCTACAGACAGATCAATATATCATGAGTAGTATCTACAGATAGATCAATATATCATGAGTAGTATCTATAGATAGATAGATCAATATAGCATGAGTAGTATCTATAGATAGATCAATATATCATGAGTAGTATCTACAGATAGACAGATCAATATATCATGAGTAGTATCTACAGATAGACAGATCAATATATCATGAGTAGTATCTACAGATAGATCAATATATCATGAGTTTATCTACAGATAGATCAATATATCATGAGTTTATCAACAGATAGATCAATATATCATGAGTAATATCTATAGATAGATCAATATATCATGAGTAGTATCTATAGATAGATCAATATATCATGAGTAGTATCTATAGATAGATCAATATATCATGAGTAATATCTACAGATAGATCAATATATCATGAGCAGTATCTACAGATAGACAGATCAATATATCATGAGTAGTATCTATAGATAGATCAATATATCATGAGTAGTATCTACAGATAGACAGATCAATATATCATGAGTAGTATCTACAGATAGACAGATCAATATATCATGAGTAGTATCTACAGATAGATCAATATATCATGAGTAGTATCTATAGATAGATCAATATATCATGAGTAATATCTATAGATAGATCAATATATCATGAGTAGTATCTACAGATAGACAGATCAATATATCATGAGTAGTATCTATAGATAGACAGATCAATATATCATGAGTAGTATCTACAGATAGATCAATATATCATGAGTAGTATCTACAGATAGATCAATATATCATGAGTTTATCTACAGATAGATCAATATATCATGAGTTTATCAACAGATAGATCAATATATCATGAGTTTATCTACAGATAGATCAATATATCATGGGTAGTATCTATAGATAGATCAATATATCATGAGTAATATCTATAGATAGATCAATATATCATGAGTAGTATCTACAGATAGATCAATATATCATGAGTAGTATCTACAGATAGATCAATATATCATGAGTTTATCTACAGATAGATCAATATATCATGAGTTTATCAACAGATAGATCAATATATCATGAGTTTATCTACAGATAGATCAATATATCATGGGTAGTATCTATAGATAGATCAATATATCATGAGTAATATCTATAGATAGATCAATATATCATGAGTAGTATCTACAGATAGATCAATATATCATGAGTAGTATCTACAGATAGATCAATATATCATGAGTAGTATCTATAGATAGACAGATCAATATATCATGAGTAGTATCTACAGATAGACAGATCAATATATCATGAGTAGTATCTACAGATAGATCAATATATCATGAGTAGTATCTATAGATAGACAGATCAATATATCATGAATAGTATCTACAGATAGACAGATCAATATATCATGAGTAGTATCTACAGATAGACAGATCAATATATCATGAGTAGTATCTATAGATAGATCAATATATCATGAGTAGTATCTATAGACAGATCAATATATCATGAGTAGTATCTACAGATAGACAGATCAATATATCATGAGTAGTATCTATAGATAGATAGATCAATATATCATGAGTAGTATCTATAGATAGATCAATATATCATGAGTAGTATCTACAGATAGATCAATATATCATGAGTAGTATCTATAGATAGATAGATCAATATATCATGAGTAGTATCTACAGATAGACAGATCAATATATCATGAGCAGTATCTACAGATAGACAGATCAATATATCATGAGTAGTATCTATAGATAGATCAATATATCATGAGTAGTATCTATAGACAGACAGATCAATATATCATGAGTAGTATCTATAGATAGACAGATCAATATATCATGAGTAGTATCTACAGATAGACAGATCAATATATCATGAGTAGTATCTATAGATAGATCAATATATCATGAGTAGTATCTATAGACAGACAGATCAATATATCATGAGTAGTATCTATAGATAGACAGATCAATATATCATGAGTAGTATCTACAGATAGACAGATCAATATATCATGAGTAGTATCTATAGATAGATCAATATATCATGAGTAGTATCTATAGATAGATCAATATATCATGAGTTTATCTATAGATAGACAGATCAATATATCATGAGTAGTATCTATAGATAGATCAATATATCATGAGTAGTATCTATAGACAGACAGATCAATATATCATGAGTAGTATCTATAGATAGACAGATCAATATATCATGAGTAGTATCTATAGATAGATCAATATATCATGAGTAGTATCTACAGATAGATCAATATATCATGAGTAGTATCTATAGACAGACAGATCAATATATCATGAGTAGTATCTATAGATAGATCAATATATCATGAGTAGTATCTACAGATAGACAGATCAATATATCATGAGTAGTATCTACAGATAGACAGATCAATATATCATGAGTAGTATCTATAGATAGATCAATATATCATGAGTAGTATCTATAGATAGATCAATATATCATGAGTAGTATCTATAGATAGATAGATCAATATATCATGAGTAGTATCTACAGATAGACAGATCAATATATCATGAGTAGTATCTACAGATAGACAGATCAATATATCATGAGTAGTATCTATAGATAGATCAATATATCATGAGTAGTATCTATAGATAGATCAATATATCATGAGTAGTATCTATAGATAGACAGATCAATATATCATGAGTAGTATCTATAGATAGATCAATATATCATGAGTAGTATCTATAGATAGACAGATCAATATATCATGAGTAGTATCTATAGACAGATCAATATATCATGAGTAGTATCTATAGATAGATCAATATATCATGAGTAGTATCTATAGATAGATAGATCAATATATCATGAGTAGTATCTACAGATAGACAGATCAATATATCATGAGTAGTATCTATAGATAGACAGATCAATATATCATGAGTAGTATCTATAGATAGATCAATATATCATGAGTAGTATCTACAGATAGATCAATATATCATGAGTAGTATCTATAGATAGACAGATCAATATATCATGAGTAGTATCTATAGATAGATCAATATATCATGAGTAGTATCTACAGATAGATCAATATATCATGAGTTTATCTATAGATAGATCAATATATCATGAGTAGTATCTATAGATAGATCAATATATCATGAGTTTATCTATAGATAGATCAATATATCATGAGTAGTATCTACAGATAGATCAATATATCATGAGTTTATCTATAGATAGATCAATATATCATGAGTAGTATCTACAGATAGATCAATATATCATGAGTTTATCTATAGATAGATCAATATATCATGAGTAGTATCTACAGATAGATCAATATATCATGAGTTTATCTATAGATAGATCAATATATCATGAGTTTATCTATAGATAGATCAATATATCATGAGTAGTATCTATAGATAGATAGATCAATATATCATGAGTAGTATCTATAGATAGATCAATATATCATGAGTAGTATCTATAGATAGATCAATATATCATGAGCAATATCTACAGATAGACAGATCAATATATCATGAGTAGTATCTATAGACAGATCAATATATCATGAGTAGTATCTATAGATAGATCAATATATCATGAGTAGTATCTACAGATAGATCAATATATCATGAGTAGTATCTATAGATAGACAGATCAATATATCATGAGTAGTATCTACAGATAGACAGATCAATATATCATGAGTAGTATCTACAGATAGATCAATATATCATGAGTAGTATCTATAGATAGATAGATCAATATATCATGAGTAATATCTATAGATAGATCAATATATCATGAGTAGTATCTACAGATAGACAGATCAATATATCATGAGTAGTATCTATAGATAGACAGATCAATATATCATGAGTAGTATCTACAGATAGACAGATCAATATATCATGAGTAGTATCTACAGATAGATCAATATATCATGAGTTTATCTACAGATAGATCAATATATCATGAGTTTATCAACAGATAGATCAATATATCATGAGTTTATCTACAGATAGATCAATATATCATGGGTAGTATCTATAGATAGATCAATATATCATGAGTAATATCTATAGATAGATCAATATATCATGAGTAGTATCTACAGATAGATCAATATATCATGAGTAGTATCTACAGATAGATCAATATATCATGAGTTTATCTACAGATAGATCAATATATCATGAGTTTATCAACAGATAGATCAATATATCATGAGTTTATCTACAGATAGATCAATATATCATGGGTAGTATCTATAGATAGATCAATATATCATGAGTAATATCTATAGATAGATCAATATATCATGAGTAGTATCTACAGATAGATCAATATATCATGAGTAGTATCTACAGATAGATCAATATATCATGAGTAGTATCTATAGATAGACAGATCAATATATCATGAGTAGTATCTACAGATAGACAGATCAATATATCATGAGTAGTATCTACAGATAGATCAATATATCATGAGTAGTATCTATAGATAGACAGATCAATATATCATGAATAGTATCTACAGATAGACAGATCAATATATCATGAGTAGTATCTACAGATAGACAGATCAATATATCATGAGTAGTATCTATAGATAGATCAATATATCATGAGTAGTATCTATAGACAGATCAATATATCATGAGTAGTATCTACAGATAGACAGATCAATATATCATGAGTAGTATCTATAGATAGATAGATCAATATATCATGAGTAGTATCTATAGATAGATCAATATATCATGAGTAGTATCTACAGATAGATCAATATATCATGAGTAGTATCTATAGATAGATAGATCAATATATCATGAGTAGTATCTACAGATAGACAGATCAATATATCATGAGCAGTATCTACAGATAGACAGATCAATATATCATGAGTAGTATCTATAGATAGATCAATATATCATGAGTAGTATCTATAGACAGACAGATCAATATATCATGAGTAGTATCTATAGATAGACAGATCAATATATCATGAGTAGTATCTACAGATAGACAGATCAATATATCATGAGTAGTATCTATAGATAGATCAATATATCATGAGTAGTATCTATAGACAGACAGATCAATATATCATGAGTAGTATCTATAGATAGACAGATCAATATATCATGAGTAGTATCTACAGATAGACAGATCAATATATCATGAGTAATATCTACAGATAGATCAATATATCATGAGTAGTATCTATAGATAGACAGATCAATATATCATGAGTAGTATCTACAGATAGACAGATCAATATATCATGAGTAGTATCTACAGATAGATCAATATATCATGAGTAGTATCTATAGATAGACAGATCAATATATCATGAGTAGTATCTATAGATAGATCAATATATCATGAGTAGTATCTATAGACAGACAGATCAATATATCATGAGTAGTATCTATAGATAGACAGATCAATATATCATGAGTAGTATCTATAGATAGATCAATATATCATGAGTAGTATCTACAGATAGATCAATATATCATGAGTAGTATCTATAGACAGACAGATCAATATATCATGAGTAGTATCTATAGATAGATCAATATATCATGAGTAGTATCTACAGATAGACAGATCAATATATCATGAGTAGTATCTACAGATAGACAGATCAATATATCATGAGTAGTATCTATAGATAGATCAATATATCATGAGTAGTATCTATAGATAGATCAATATATCATGAGTAGTATCTATAGATAGATAGATCAATATATCATGAGTAGTATCTACAGATAGACAGATCAATATATCATGAGTAGTATCTACAGATAGACAGATCAATATATCATGAGTAGTATCTATAGATAGATCAATATATCATGAGTAGTATCTATAGATAGATCAATATATCATGAGTAGTATCTATAGATAGACAGATCAATATATCATGAGTAGTATCTATAGATAGATCAATATATCATGAGTAGTATCTATAGATAGACAGATCAATATATCATGAGTAGTATCTATAGACAGATCAATATATCATGAGTAGTATCTATAGATAGATCAATATATCATGAGTAGTATCTATAGATAGATCAATATATCATGAGTAGTATCTATAGATAGATAGATCAATATATCATGAGTAGTATCTACAGATAGACAGATCAATATATCATGAGTAGTATCTATAGATAGACAGATCAATATATCATGAGTAGTATCTATAGATAGATCAATATATCATGAGTAGTATCTACAGATAGATCAATATATCATGAGTAGTATCTATAGATAGACAGATCAATATATCATGAGTAGTATCTATAGATAGATCAATATATCATGAGTAGTATCTACAGATAGATCAATATATCATGAGTTTATCTATAGATAGATCAATATATCATGAGTAGTATCTATAGATAGATCAATATATCATGAGTTTATCTATAGATAGATCAATATATCATGAGTAGTATCTACAGATAGATCAATATATCATGAGTTTATCTATAGATAGATCAATATATCATGAGTAGTATCTACAGATAGATCAATATATCATGAGTTTATCTATAGATAGATCAATATATCATGAGTAGTATCTACAGATAGATCAATATATCATGAGTTTATCTATAGATAGATCAATATATCATGAGTTTATCTATAGATAGATCAATATATCATGAGTAGTATCTATAGATAGATAGATCAATATATCATGAGTAGTATCTATAGATAGATCAATATATCATGAGTAGTATCTATAGATAGATCAATATATCATGAGCAATATCTACAGATAGACAGATCAATATATCATGAGTAGTATCTATAGACAGATCAATATATCATGAGTAGTATCTATAGATAGATCAATATATCATGAGTAGTATCTACAGATAGATCAATATATCATGAGTAGTATCTATAGATAGACAGATCAATATATCATGAGTAGTATCTACAGATAGACAGATCAATATATCATGAGTAGTATCTACAGATAGATCAATATATCATGAGTAGTATCTATAGATAGATAGATCAATATATCATGAGTAGTATCTACAGATAGACAGATCAATATATCATGAGTAGTATCTACAGATAGACAGATCAATATATCATGAGTAGTATCTACAGATAGATCAATATATCATGAGTAGTATCTACAGATAGACAGATCAATATATCATGAGTTTATCTACAGATAGATCAATATATCATGGGTTTATCTACAGATAGATCAATATATCATGGGTTTATCTACAGATAGATCAATATATCATGAGTTTATCTACAGATAGATCAATATATCATGGGTTTATCTACAGATAGATCAATATATCATGGGTAGTATCTATAGATAGATCAATATATCATGAGTAGTATCTATAGATAGATAGATCAATATATCATGAGTAGTATCTACAGATAGACAGATCAATATATCATGAGTAGTATCTATAGATAGACAGATCAATATATCATGAGTAGTATCTATAGATAGATCAATATATCATGAGTAGTATCTACAGATAGATCAATATATCATGAGTAGTATCTATAGATAGACAGATCAATATATCATGAGTAGTATCTATAGATAGATCAATATATCATGAGTAGTATCTACAGATAGATCAATATATCATGAGTTTATCTATAGATAGATCAATATATCATGAGTAGTATCTATAGATAGATCAATATATCATGAGTTTATCTATAGATAGATCAATATATCATGAGTAGTATCTACAGATAGATCAATATATCATGAGTTTATCTATAGATAGATCAATATATCATGAGTAGTATCTACAGATAGATCAATATATCATGAGTTTATCTATAGATAGATCAATATATCATGAGTAGTATCTACAGATAGATCAATATATCATGAGTTTATCTATAGATAGATCAATATATCATGAGTTTATCTATAGATAGATCAATATATCATGAGTAGTATCTATAGATAGATAGATCAATATATCATGAGTAGTATCTATAGATAGATCAATATATCATGAGTAGTATCTATAGATAGATCAATATATCATGAGCAATATCTACAGATAGACAGATCAATATATCATGAGTAGTATCTATAGACAGATCAATATATCATGAGTAGTATCTATAGATAGATCAATATATCATGAGTAGTATCTACAGATAGATCAATATATCATGAGTAGTATCTATAGATAGACAGATCAATATATCATGAGTAGTATCTACAGATAGACAGATCAATATATCATGAGTAGTATCTACAGATAGATCAATATATCATGAGTAGTATCTATAGATAGATAGATCAATATATCATGAGTAATATCTATAGATAGATCAATATATCATGAGTAGTATCTACAGATAGACAGATCAATATATCATGAGTAGTATCTATAGATAGACAGATCAATATATCATGAGTAGTATCTACAGATAGACAGATCAATATATCATGAGTAGTATCTACAGATAGATCAATATATCATGAGTTTATCTACAGATAGATCAATATATCATGAGTTTATCAACAGATAGATCAATATATCATGAGTTTATCTACAGATAGATCAATATATCATGGGTAGTATCTATAGATAGATCAATATATCATGAGTAATATCTATAGATAGATCAATATATCATGAGTAGTATCTACAGATAGATCAATATATCATGAGTAGTATCTACAGATAGATCAATATATCATGAGTTTATCTACAGATAGATCAATATATCATGAGTTTATCAACAGATAGATCAATATATCATGAGTTTATCTACAGATAGATCAATATATCATGGGTAGTATCTATAGATAGATCAATATATCATGAGTAATATCTATAGATAGATCAATATATCATGAGTAGTATCTACAGATAGATCAATATATCATGAGTAGTATCTACAGATAGATCAATATATCATGAGTAGTATCTATAGATAGACAGATCAATATATCATGAGTAGTATCTACAGATAGACAGATCAATATATCATGAGTAGTATCTACAGATAGATCAATATATCATGAGTAGTATCTATAGATAGACAGATCAATATATCATGAATAGTATCTACAGATAGACAGATCAATATATCATGAGTAGTATCTACAGATAGACAGATCAATATATCATGAGTAGTATCTATAGATAGATCAATATATCATGAGTAGTATCTATAGACAGATCAATATATCATGAGTAGTATCTACAGATAGACAGATCAATATATCATGAGTAGTATCTATAGATAGATAGATCAATATATCATGAGTAGTATCTATAGATAGATCAATATATCATGAGTAGTATCTACAGATAGATCAATATATCATGAGTAGTATCTATAGATAGATAGATCAATATATCATGAGTAGTATCTACAGATAGACAGATCAATATATCATGAGCAGTATCTACAGATAGACAGATCAATATATCATGAGTAGTATCTATAGATAGATCAATATATCATGAGTAGTATCTATAGACAGACAGATCAATATATCATGAGTAGTATCTATAGATAGACAGATCAATATATCATGAGTAGTATCTACAGATAGACAGATCAATATATCATGAGTAGTATCTATAGATAGATCAATATATCATGAGTAGTATCTATAGACAGACAGATCAATATATCATGAGTAGTATCTATAGATAGACAGATCAATATATCATGAGTAGTATCTACAGATAGACAGATCAATATATCATGAGTAATATCTACAGATAGATCAATATATCATGAGTAGTATCTATAGATAGACAGATCAATATATCATGAGTAGTATCTACAGATAGACAGATCAATATATCATGAGTAGTATCTACAGATAGATCAATATATCATGAGTAGTATCTATAGATAGACAGATCAATATATCATGAGTAGTATCTATAGATAGATCAATATATCATGAGTAGTATCTATAGACAGACAGATCAATATATCATGAGTAGTATCTATAGATAGACAGATCAATATATCATGAGTAGTATCTATAGATAGATCAATATATCATGAGTAGTATCTACAGATAGATCAATATATCATGAGTAGTATCTATAGACAGACAGATCAATATATCATGAGTAGTATCTATAGATAGATCAATATATCATGAGTAGTATCTACAGATAGACAGATCAATATATCATGAGTAGTATCTACAGATAGACAGATCAATATATCATGAGTAGTATCTATAGATAGATCAATATATCATGAGTAGTATCTATAGATAGATCAATATATCATGAGTAGTATCTATAGATAGATAGATCAATATATCATGAGTAGTATCTACAGATAGACAGATCAATATATCATGAGTAGTATCTACAGATAGACAGATCAATATATCATGAGTAGTATCTATAGATAGATCAATATATCATGAGTAGTATCTATAGATAGATCAATATATCATGAGTAGTATCTATAGATAGACAGATCAATATATCATGAGTAGTATCTATAGATAGATCAATATATCATGAGTAGTATCTATAGATAGACAGATCAATATATCATGAGTAGTATCTATAGACAGATCAATATATCATGAGTAGTATCTATAGATAGATCAATATATCATGAGTAGTATCTATAGATAGATCAATATATCATGAGTAGTATCTATAGATAGATAGATCAATATATCATGAGTAGTATCTACAGATAGACAGATCAATATATCATGAGTAGTATCTATAGATAGACAGATCAATATATCATGAGTAGTATCTATAGATAGATCAATATATCATGAGTAGTATCTACAGATAGATCAATATATCATGAGTAGTATCTATAGATAGACAGATCAATATATCATGAGTAGTATCTATAGATAGATCAATATATCATGAGTAGTATCTACAGATAGATCAATATATCATGAGTTTATCTATAGATAGATCAATATATCATGAGTAGTATCTATAGATAGATCAATATATCATGAGTTTATCTATAGATAGATCAATATATCATGAGTAGTATCTACAGATAGATCAATATATCATGAGTTTATCTATAGATAGATCAATATATCATGAGTAGTATCTACAGATAGATCAATATATCATGAGTTTATCTATAGATAGATCAATATATCATGAGTAGTATCTACAGATAGATCAATATATCATGAGTTTATCTATAGATAGATCAATATATCATGAGTTTATCTATAGATAGATCAATATATCATGAGTAGTATCTATAGATAGATAGATCAATATATCATGAGTAGTATCTATAGATAGATCAATATATCATGAGTAGTATCTATAGATAGATCAATATATCATGAGCAATATCTACAGATAGACAGATCAATATATCATGAGTAGTATCTATAGACAGATCAATATATCATGAGTAGTATCTATAGATAGATCAATATATCATGAGTAGTATCTACAGATAGATCAATATATCATGAGTAGTATCTATAGATAGACAGATCAATATATCATGAGTAGTATCTACAGATAGACAGATCAATATATCATGAGTAGTATCTACAGATAGATCAATATATCATGAGTAGTATCTATAGATAGATAGATCAATATATCATGAGTAGTATCTACAGATAGACAGATCAATATATCATGAGTAGTATCTACAGATAGACAGATCAATATATCATGAGTAGTATCTACAGATAGATCAATATATCATGAGTAGTATCTACAGATAGACAGATCAATATATCATGAGTTTATCTACAGATAGATCAATATATCATGGGTTTATCTACAGATAGATCAATATATCATGGGTTTATCTACAGATAGATCAATATATCATGAGTTTATCTACAGATAGATCAATATATCATGGGTTTATCTACAGATAGATCAATATATCATGGGTTTATCTACAGATAGATCAATATATCATGAGTTTATCAACAGACAGATCAATATATCATGAGTAGTATCAACAGATAGCTAGATGGGTGAACCAACCTGTCTGTCCGTAGGCGAAGATACAGACATTGTATCCTTCAAAAGCATGAAGCAGCATCTCCTCGCCAATGTCCTTATAGACTTGTCTCTGGGAGGCAAATCTCTCATCCTCCGCCTGGGGAGATAGGACACAACATGGTCGCACAGTTACCAGATTTACTATGAAGAAGAGAGAAACTGTGGGTCCTTGGGCTCACTGAGAGAGAATCTCACCGTGGTGTGTGACCAGTAAGAGTAGTCGAAGGTGAAACTCTTGCCTTCGTTCTTGGGCTGTTTGGGGTTGGAGATGCCTGAAGAGGAGAGACACGCGTTAGTACACACACACAGTAGTACACACACCATCAACATACACCCTCTAACCCCCTAGCTCAGACCCTCAACATACACCCTCTAACCCCCTAGCTCAGACCCTCAACATACACCCTCTAACCCCCTAGCTCAGACCCTCAACATACACCCTCTAACCCCCTAGCTCAGACCTCAGACCCTCAACATACACCCTCTAACCCCCTAGCTCAGACCCTCAACATACACCCTCTAACCCCCTAGCTCAGACCCTCAACATACACCCTCTAACCCCCTAGCTCAGACCCTCAACATACACCCTCTAACCCCCTAGCTCAGACCCTCAACATACACCCTCTAACCCCCTAGCTCAGACCCTCAACATACACCCTCTAACCCCCTAGCTCAGACCCTCAACATACACCCTCTAACCCCCTAGCTCAGACCCTCAACATACACCCTCTAACCCCCTAGCTCAGACCCTCAACATACACCCTCTAACCCCCTAGCTCAGACCCTCAACATACACCCTCTAACCCCCTAGCTCAGACCCTCAACATACACCCTCTAACCCCCTAGCTCAGACCCTCAACATACACCCTCTAACCCCCTAGCTCAGACCCTCAACATACACCCTCTAACCCCCTAGCTCAGACCCTCAACATACACCCTCTAACCCCCTTCAAACTGAACGTGCAAAATAACAGACTCTAGGGTCACATGACTGGCACAGGAATTCTGGGATTGCTACTGAGGCCTGTTCCCTGGGACGCATATGAGACACACACACACACACACACACACACACACACACACACACACACACACACACACACACACACACACACACACACACACACACACACACACACACACACACACACACACACACACACACACATTTATTTATAGGCTCAGAGGAGTGTGCTTTGCTGTGATCTCTGGCACACTGATGCAACATAGAGAGCCCGATTCACTCAGCCTCACGTTACGTAATAACCTGTTGGAGATTTTCAGACATATTGTCTGAGCTGGGTGGAAAGTTGAATGTTCAAACACCTTCCGAGAATAACGTACAACCAATCACCATGAAGGGAAGTGAAGGAGTGTACCCTACAGAGAGAAGGGAAGTGAAGGAGTGTACCCTACAGAGAGAAGGGAAGTGAAGGAGTGTACCCTACAGAGAGAAGGGAAGTGAAGGAGTGTACCCTACAGAGAGAAGGGGAGTGAAGGAGTGTACCCTACAGAGAGAAGGGGAGTGAAGGAGTGTACCCTGCAGAGAGAAGGGGAGTGAAGGAGTGTACCCTACAGAGAGAAGGGGAGTGAAGGAGTGTACCCTACAGAGAGAAGGGGAGTGAAGGAGTGTACCCTACAGAGAGAAGGGAAGTGAAGGAGTGTACCCTACAGAGAGAAGGGGAGTGAAGGAGTGTACCCTACAGAGAGAAGGGGAGTGAAGGAGTGTACCCTACAGAGAGAAGGGAAGTGAAGGAGTGTACCCTACAGAGAGAAGGGAAGTGAAGGAGTGTACCCTACAGAGAGAAGGGGAGTGAAGGAGTGTACAGACTCACATTAAACATCTACAATCCAAAGTTAAATCTAGAATCGGCTTCCTATTTCGCAACAAAGCATCCTTCACTCACGCTGCCAAACACACCCTCGTAAAACTGACCATCCTACCGATCCTCGACTTCGGCGATGTCATTTACAAAATAGCCTCCAACACTCTACTCAGCAAATTGGATGCAGTCTATCACAGTGCCATCCGTTTTGTCACCAAAGCTCCATATACCACCCACCACTGCGACCTGTATGCTCTCGTTGGCTGGCTCTCGCTTCATATTCATCACTAAACCCACTGGCTCCAGATCATCTACAAGTCTCTGCGAGGTAAAGCCCCGCCTTATCTCAGCTCACTGGTCACCATAACAACACCCACCCATAGCAGTTGGAGTTTTATTTCCCTCACTAACTTTAAACATCAGCTATCTGAGCAGCTAACCGATCGCTGCAGCTGTACTCAGCCCATCTGTAAATAGCCCAATCTACCTACCTCATCCCCTTACTGTTTTTATTTACTTTTCTTTTCTCCTCCTTTGCACCCCAGTATCTCTACTTGCACATCTATCATTCCAGTGTTTAATTGCTATATTGTAATTATTTCGCCTCCATGGCCTATTTATTGCCTTTACCTCCCTTATCTTACCTTATTTGCACACAATGTATATAGACTTTTTCTATTGTGTTATTGACTGTATGTTTGTTTTACTCCATGTGTAACTCTGTGTTGTTGTATGTGTCACACTGCTTTGCTTTATCTTGGCCAGGTCGCAATTGTAAATGAGAACTTGTTCTCAACTAGCCTAACTGGTTAAATAAAGGTGAAATAAATATAAATTTAAAAAAAATGTAAACATGAAGAGAGCCATGTTACTATGGACTAAACCATCTCCCCCTCTAGAGGTGGGTATTCTGGACTAGATCATCTCCCTCTCGAGAGGGGGTATTCTGGACTAGACCATCTCCGTCTCTCTAGAGGGGGGTATTCTGGACCAGACCATCTCCCTCTCTCTAGAGGGGGTATTCTGGACTAGACCATCTCCGTCTCTCTAGAGGGGGGTATTCTGGACTAGACCATCTCCGTCTCTCTAGAGGGGGTATTCTGGACTAGATCATCTCCCTCTCTCTAGAGGGAGGTATTCTGGACTAGACCATCTCTCCCTCTCTAGAGGGGAATATTCTGGACTAGACCATCTCCGTCTCTAGAGGGGGGACGGGGTATTCTGAACTAAAAATGTAAACATGAAGAGAGCCATGTTACTATGGACTAAACCATCTCCCTCTCTAGAGGGAGGTATTCTGGACTAGACCATCTCTCCCTCTCTAGAGGGGAATATTCTGGACTAGACCATCTCCGTCTCTCTAGAGGGGGGTATTCTGGACTAGACCATATCTCCCTCTCTAGAGGGGAATATTCTGGACTAGACCATCTCTCCCTCTCTAGAGGGGGGTATTCTGGACAAGACCCTCTCCCTCTCTAGAGGGGGGTATTCTGGACTAGACCATCTCCGTCTCTCTAGAGGGGGTATTCTGGACTAGACCATCTCCGTCTCTCTAGAGGGGGGTATTCTGGACCAGACCATCTCCCTCTCTCTAGAGGGGGTATTCTGGACTAGACCATCTCCGTCTCTCTAGAGGGGGGTATTCTGGACTAGACCATCTCCGTCTCTCTAGAGGGGGTATTCTGGACTAGATCATATCTCCCTCTCTAGAGGGGGGTATTCTGGACTAGACCATCTCCGTCTCTCTAGAGGGGGGTATTCTGGACCAGACCATCTCCCTCTCTCTAGAGGGGGTATTCTGGACTAGACCATCTCCGTCTCTCTAGAGGGGGGTATTCTGGACTAGACCATCTCCGTCTCTCTAGAGGGGGGTATTCTGGACTAGATCATATCTCCCTCTCTAGAGGGGGGTATTCTGGACTAGACCATCTCCGTCTCTCTAGAGGGGGTATTCTGGACTAGATCATATCTCCCTCTCTAGAGGGGGGTATTCTGGACTAGACCATCTCCGTCTCTCTAGAGGGGGTATTCTGGACTAGATCATATCTCCCTCTCTAGAGGGGGGTATTCTGGACTAGACCATCTCCGTCTCTCTAGAGGGGGTATTCTGGACTAGATCATATCTCCCTCTCTAGAGGGGGGTATTCTGGACCAGACCATCTCTCTCTCTCTAGAGGGGGGTATTCTGGACTAGACCATCTCCGTCTCTCTAGAGGGGGTATTCTGGACTACACCATATCTCCCTCTCTAGAGGGGGGTATTCTGGACTAGACCATCTCCGTCTCTCTAGAGGGGGTATTCTGGACTAGACCATCTCTCTCTCTCTAGAGGGGGGTATTCTGGACCAGACCATCTCCGTCTCTCTAGAGGGGGTATTCTGGACTAGACCATCTCCGTCTCTCTAGAGGGGGGTATTCTGGACTAGACCATCTCCGTCTCTCTAGAGGGGGTATTCTGGACTAGATCATATCTCCCTCTCTAGAGGGGGGTATTCTGGACTAGACCATCTCCGTCTCTCTAGAGGGGGTATTCTGGACTACACCATATCTCCCTCTCTAGAGGGGGGTATTCTGGACTAGACCATCTCCGTCTCTCTAGAGGGGGTATTCTGGACTAGACCATCTCTCTCTCTCTAGAGGGGGGTATTCTGGACAGACCATCTCCGTCTCTCTAGAGGGGGTATTCTGGACTAGACCATCTCCGTCTCTCTAGAGGGGGGTATTCTGGACTAGACCATCTCCGTCTCTCTAGAGGGGGTATTCTGGACTACACCATATCTCCCTCTCTAGAGGGGGGTATTCTGGACTAGACCATCTCCGTCTCTCTAGAGGGGGTATTCTGGACTAGACCATCTCCGTCTCTCTAGAGGGGGGTATTCTGGACTAGACCATCTCCGTCTCTCTAGAGGGGGTATTCTGGACTACACCATATCTCCCTCTCTAGAGGGGGGTATTCTGGACTAGACCATCTCCGTCTCTCTAGAGGGGGTATTCTGGACTAGATCATATCTCCCTCTAGATGGTTATGCAAATCACTCGGAGAACAATCAGACCTCAACTGTGGGATTTAGGCAAATTCTCAGTGTGTTTGTTGAACACAGTCAATGACAGACAGTAGGCAAACAGAGCAAGGTTGAGCAGGCAGACTGTTCAGAGCTGCTGAACACAGGGTCACACACTTCTCCTGGACTGCACACTTCTCCTGGACTGCACACTTCTCCTGGACTGCACACTTCTCCTGGACTGCACACTTCTCCTGGACTGCACACTTCTCCTGGAGTGCACACTTGTACACTTTCTCACATGGGTTTACCAATGTTGAGAACTCCCTCCAGCCAATGTCTTCACCAATCATATGCTTTTAAACCCATATGCACACTTTGGGAGAATCGTGACTGTGTGTGTGGTGTGGTGTGGTGTGGTGTGTGTGTGTGTATGTGTGTGGTGTGGTGTGGTGTGGTGTGGTGTGGTGTGTGTGTATGTGTGTGGTGTGTGTGTATGTGTGTGTATGGTGTATGTGGTGTGTGTGTGTGTATGGTGTGTGTGGTGTGTGTGTGTGTATGGTGTGTGTGTGTGTGTGTGTGTGTGTGTGTGTGTGTGGTGTGTGGTGTGTGTGTGTGTGTGAGACTTACAGGTGGAGTTGCCCTGCATCTGTATAACACACTTGGCATCTCGGCTGGTCTCCCGGGAGTTGAAAGGTCGCACGCGCACCGCCACCTTCACCGAGGCTCCTGCCATCCTCAACCCTGACCCCTGACCCCTAGAACACAGAACACATCTTTAGAACACAGAACACATCTTTAGAACGCAGAACACATATTTAGAACACAGAACTTTGCCTTCCTATTCCCTGTGTACTACATTAGACCAGAGCATCATGACTAAAGCTGTGTACTACATTAGACCAGAGCATCATGACTAAAGCTGTGTACTACATTAGACCAGAGCATCATGACTAAAGCTGTGTACTACATTAGACCAGAGCATCATGACTAAAGCTGTGTACTACATTAGACCAGAGCCTCATAACTAAAGCTGTGTACTACATTAGACCAGAGCATCATGACTAAAGCTGTGTACTACGTTAGACCAGAGCATCATGACTAAAGCTGTGTACTACATTAGACCAGAGCATCATGACTAAAGCTGTGTACTACATTAGACCAGAGCATCATGACTAAAGCTGTGTACTACATTAGACCAGAGCATCATGACTAAAGCTGTGTACTACATTAGACCAGAGCCTCATGACTAAAGCTGTGTACTACATTAGACCAGAGCCTCTTAACTAAAGCTGTGTACTACATTAGACCAGAGCCTCATGACTAAAGCTGTGTACTACATTAGACCAGAGCATCATGACTAAAGCTGTGTACTACATTAAACCAGAGCATCATGACTAAAGCTGTGTACTACATTAGACCAGAGCATCATGACTAAAGCTGTGTACTACATTAGACCAGAGCATCATGACTAAAGCTGTGTACTACATTAGACCAGAGCATCATGACTAAAGCTGTGTACTACATTAGACCAGAGTATCATGACTAAAGCTGTGTACTACATTAGACCAGAGCCTCTTAACTAAAGCTGTGTACTACATTAGACCAGAGTATCATGACTAAAGCTGTGTACTACATTAGACCAGAGCCTCATGACTAAAGCTGTGTACTACATTAGACCAGAGCATCATGACTAAAGCTGTGTACTACATTAGACCAGAGCCTCTTAACTAAAGCTGTGTACTACATTAGACCAGAGCATCATGACTAAAGCTGTGTACTACATTAGACCAGAGTATCATGACTAAAGCTGTGTACTACATTAGACCAGAGTATCATGACTAAAGCTGTGTACTACATTAGACCAGAGCCTCTTAACTAAAGCTGTGTACTACATTAGACCAGAGCCTCTTAACTAAAGCTGTGTACTACATTAGACCAGAGCCTCTTAACTAAAGCTGTGTACTACATTAGACCAGAGCATCATGACTAAAGCTGTGTACTACATTAGACCAGAGCATCATGACTAAAGCTGTGTACTACATTAGACCAGAGCATCATGACTAAAGCTGTGTACTACATTAGACCAGAGCATCATGACTAAAGCTGTGTACTACATTAGACCAGAGTATCATGACTAATGCTGTGTACTACATTAGACCAGAGCCTCTTAACTAAAGCTGTGTACTACATTAGACCAGAGCATCATGACTAAAGCTGTGTACTACATTAGACCAGAGCATCATGACTAAAGCTGTGTACTACATTAGACCAGAGTATCATGACTAAAGCTGTGTACTACATTAGACCAGAGCCTCTTAACTAAAGCTGTGTACTACATTAGACCAGAGCCTCTTAACTAAAGCTGTGTACTACATTAGACCAGAGCCTCTTAACTAAAGCTGTGTACTACATTAGACCAGAGCATCATGACTAAAGCTGTGTACTACATTAGACCAGAGCATCATGACTAAAGCTGTGTACTACATTAGACCAGAGCATCATGACTAAAGCTGTGTACTACATTAGACCAGAGCATCATGACTAAAGCTGTGTACTACATTAGACCAGAGCATCATGACTAAAGCTGTGTACTACATTAGACCAGAGTATCATGACTAAAGCTGTGTACTACATTAGACCAGAGCCTCTTAACTAAAGCTGTGTACTACATTAGACCAGAGCATCATGACTAAAGCTGTGTACTACATTAGACCAGAGCATCATGACTAAAGCTGTGTACTACATTAGACCAGAGCATCATGACTAAAGCTGTGTACTACATTAGACCAGAGCATCATGACTAAAGCTGTGTACTACATTAGACCAGAGCATCATGACTAAAGCTGTGTACTAAATTAGACCAGAGCATCTTGAATAAAGCTGTATACTACATTAGACCAGAGCATCATGACTAAAGCTGTGTACTACATTAGACCAGAGCATCATGACTAAAGCTGTGTACTACATTAGACCAGAGCATCATGACTAAAGCTGTGTACTACATTAGACCAGAGCCTCTTATCTAAAGCTGTGTACTACATTAGACCAGAGCCTCTTATCTAAAGCTGTGTACTACATTAGACCAGAGCCTCTTAACTAAAGCTGTGTACTACATTAGACCAGAGCATCATAACTAAACCTGTGTACTACATTAGACCAGAGCGTCATGACTAAAGCTGTGTCCTACATTAGACCAGAGCCTCTTAACTAAAGCTGTGTACTACATTAGACCAGAGCATCATGACTAAAGCTGTGTACTACATTAGACCAGAGCATCATGACTAAAGCTGTGTACTACATTAGACCAGAGCATCATAACTAAACCTGTGTACTACATTAGACCAGAGCATCATGACTAAAGCTGTGTACTACATTAGACCAGAGCATCATGACTAAAGCTGTGTACTACATTAGACCAGAGCATCATGACTAAAGCTGTGTACTACATTAGACCAGAGCCTCTTAACTAAAGCTGTGTACTACATTAGACCAGAGCATCATAACTAAAGCTGTGTACTACATTAGACCAGAGCATCATGACTAAAGCTGTGTACTACATTAGACCAGAGCATCATGACTAAAGCTGTGTACTACATTAGACCAGAGCATCATGACTAAAGCTGTGTACTACATTAGACCAGAGCATCATGACTAAAGCTGTGTACTACATTAGACCAGAGCATCATGACTAAAGCTGTGTACTACATTAGACCAGAGCCTCTTAACTAAAGCTGTGTACTACATTAGACCAGAGCATCATAACTAAAGCTGTGTACTACATTAGACCAGAGCATCATGATTAAAGCTGTGTACTACATTAGACCAGAGCCTCATGACTAAAGCTGTGTACTACATTAGACCAGAGCATCATGACTAAAGCTGTGTACTACATTAGACCAGAGCATCATGACTAAAGCTGTGTACTACATTAGACCAGAGCATCATGACTAAAGCTGTGTACTACATTAGACCAGAGCATCTTGACTAAAGCTGTGTACTACATTAGACCAGAGCCTCTTGACTAAAGCTGTGTACTACATTAGACCAGAGTATCATGACTAAAGCTGTGTACTACATTAGACCAGAGCCTCTTAACTAAAGCTGTGTACTACATTAGACCAGAGCATCATGACTAAAGCTGTGTACTACATTAGACCAGAGCATCATGACTAAAGCTGTGTACTACATTAGACCAGAGCATCATGACTAAAGCTGTGTACTACATTAGACCAGAGCATCATGACTAAAGCTGTGTACTACATTAGACCAGAGCATCATGACTAAAGCTGTGTACTAAATTAGACCAGAGCATCATGAATAAAGCTGTATACTACATTAGACCAGAGCATCATGACTAAAGCTGTGTACTACATTAGACCAGAGCATCATGACTAAAGCTGTGTACTACATTAGACCAGAGCATCATGACTAAAGCTGTGTACTACATTAGACCAGAGCCTCTTATCTAAAGCTGTGTACTACATTAGACCAGAGCCTCTTATCTAAAGCTGTGTACTACATTAGACCAGAGCCTCTTAACTAAAGCTGTGTACTACATTAGACCAGAGCATCATAACTAAACCTGTGTACTACATTAGACCAGAGCGTCATGACTAAAGCTGTGTCCTACATTAGACCAGAGCCTCTTAACTAAAGCTGTGTACTACATTAGACCAGAGCATCATGACTAAAGCTGTGTACTACATTAGACCAGAGCATCATGACTAAAGCTGTGTACTACATTAGACCAGAGCATCATAACTAAACCTGTGTACTACATTAGACCAGAGCATCATGACTAAAGCTGTGTACTACATTAGACCAGAGCATCATGACTAAAGCTGTGTACTACATTAGACCAGAGCATCATGACTAAAGCTGTGTACTACATTAGACCAGAGCCTCTTAACTAAAGCTGTGTACTACATTAGACCAGAGCATCATAACTAAAGCTGTGTACTACATTAGACCAGAGCATCATGACTAAAGCTGTGTACTACATTAGACCAGAGCATCATGACTAAAGCTGTGTACTACATTAGACCAGAGCATCATGACTAAAGCTGTGTACTACATTAGACCAGAGCATCATGACTAAAGCTGTGTACTACATTAGACCAGAGCATCATGACTAAAGCTGTGTACTACATTAGACCAGAGCCTCTTAACTAAAGCTGTGTACTACATTAGACCAGAGCATCATAACTAAAGCTGTGTACTACATTAGACCAGAGCATCATGATTAAAGCTGTGTACTACATTAGACCAGAGCCTCATGACTAAAGCTGTGTACTACATTAGACCAGAGCATCATGACTAAAGCTGTGTACTACATTAGACCAGAGCATCATGACTAAAGCTGTGTACTACATTAGACCAGAGCATCATGACTAAAGCTGTGTACTACATTAGACCAGAGCATCTTGACTAAAGCTGTGTACTACATTAGACCAGAGCCTCTTGACTAAAGCTGTGTACTACATTAGACCAGAGCATCATGACTAAAGCTGTGTACTACATTAGACCAGAGCATCATGACTAAAGCTGTGTACTACATTAGACCAGAGCCGATTAACTAAAGCTGTGTACTACATTAGACCAGGGCATCATGACTAAAGCTGTGTACTACATTAGACCAGAGCCGATTAACTAAAGCTGTGTACTACATTAGACCAGGGCATCATGACTAAAGCTGTGTACTACATTAGACCAGAGCATCATGACTAAAGCTGTGTACTACATTAGACCAGAGCATCATGACTAAAGCTGTGTACTACATTAGACCAGAGCATCATGACTAAAGCTGTGTACTACATTAGACCAGAGCATCATGACTAAAGCTGTGTACTACATTAGACCAGAGCATCATGACTAAAGCTGTGTACTACATTAGACCAGAGCCTCATGACTTAATAGTGTCTACTCCATCACTCATTTAGTGGTTAATAGTGTCTACTCCATCACTCATTTAGTGGTTAATAGTGTCTACTCCATCACTAATTTAGTGGTTAATAGTGTCTACTCCATCACTCATTTAGTGGTTAATAGTGGCTACTCCATCACTCATTTAGTGTTTAATAGTGGCTACTCCATCACTCATTTAGTGTTTAATAGCGTCTACTCCATCACTCATTTAGTGTTTAATAGCGTCTACTCCATCACTCATTTAGTGGTTAATAGTGGCTACTCCATCACTCATTTAGTGGTTAATAGTGTCTACTCCATCACTCATTTAGTGGTTAATAGTGGCTACTCCATCACTCATTTAGTGGTTAATAGTGTCTACTCCATCACTCATTTAGTGTTTAATAGTGTCTACTCCATCACTCATTTAGTGTTTAATAGTGTCTACTCCATCACTCATTTAGTGTTTAATAGTGGCTACTCCATCACTCATTTAGTGTTTAATAGCGTCTACTCCATCACTCATTTAGTGGTTAATAGTGTCTACTCCATCACGCATTTAGTGGTTAATAGTGTCTACTCCATCACTCATTTAGTGGTTAATAGTGTCTACTCCATCACGCATTTAGTGGTTAATAGTGGCTACTCCATCACTCGAGGTGCTAAGTGGTTTTTAGTGGGCGTATTCCTCTCCACGTGCATATTGTCACTTCTCCACATGTTCCTGCTGCGTCACAGAGGTGAAATGGACTGCTGTACCTAATTATTTTATATCGACATTATCGAAAATGAATCTAAACGTTTTTATATGGTGATTGAGGGAAGTAATCACCTGGATAATTATTGATGTGGATTTATCGCCCAGCCCTACTACAGACTGCCCTCAGACATGTTACAACTACAACCTTACTACAACACAACTACAACCTTACTACAGACTGCCCTCTGAGACATGTTACAACTACAACCTTACTACAACACTACTACAACCTTACTACAGACTGCCCTTTGAGACATGTTAGAACTACAACATTACAACAACGTTACTACAGGCTGCCCTTTGAGACATGTTACAACTACAACACTACTACAACCTTACTACAACCTTACTATAGACTGCCCTCTGAGACATGTTACAACTACAACACTACTACAACCTTACTACAACCTTACTATAGACTACGCTTTGAGACATGTTACAACTACAACGCTACTACGACGTTACTACAACCTTACTACAACCATACTACAACCTTACTACAGACTGCCTTTTGAGACATGTTACAACTACAACCGTACTACAACACTACTACAACCTTACTACAACCTTACTACAACCTTACTACAACCTTACTACAGACTGCCCTCAGACATGTTACAACTACAACCTTACTACAACCTTACTACAGACTGCCCTCTGAGACATGTTACAACCACAACACTACTACAACCTTACTACAACATTACTACAGACTGCCCTCAGACATGTTACAACTACAACACTACTACAACCTTACTACAGACTGCCCTCTGAGACATGTTAACAACCACAACACTACTACAACCTTACTACAACGTTACTACAGACTGCCTCCTGAGACATGTTACAACCACAACACTACTACAACCTTACTACAACATTACTACAGACTGCCCTCAGACATGTTACAACTACAACACTACTACAACCTTACTACAGACTGCCCTCTGAGACATGTTACAACTACAACCTTACTACAGACTGCCCTCTGAGACATGTTACAACTACAACCTTACTACAGACTGCCCTCTGAGACATGTTACAACTACAACACTACTACAACCTTACTACAACCTTACTATAGACTGCCCTCTGAGACATGTTACAACTACAACCTTACTACAGACTGCCCTCTGAGACATGTTACAACTACAACATTACTATAGACTGCCCTCTGAGACATGTTACAACTACAACCTTACTACAGACTGCCCTCTGAGACATGTTACAACTACAACATTACTACAGACTGCCCTCTGAGACATGTTACAACTACAGACTGCCCTAACAGGTATTCTAGTCTAAATGTTAGGTGAATCAGTCAGAACAACTCTAGGACACACACACACCACAGCTCGACATATAGGAAGTGAGTAGAGGTGCACCTTCTCTGAGTCACTTCCCCCATCCAACTTCTGCCCCACACACACACACACACACACACACACACACACACACACACACACACACACACACACACACACACACACACACACACACACACACACACACACACACACACACACACACACACACACACACACACACACACACACACACACACCTACACACACACACACCTACACACCTACCTCTTTGTAACCTGCAGCCACATTCAAAACACAATTCATTTTCACAGGCGCTTTCAACTCTGAATGGACAGACAAAGAGAGTCAATGAAACACACACACAACGTTGGTTGCCAGGATCAGATACAGCAGGCTGGTAGAGGTACCAGGATCAGATACATAGACACAGCAGGCTGGTAGAGGTACCAGGATCAGATACAGCAGGCTGGTAGAGGTACCAGGATCAGATACATAGACACAGCAGGCTGGTAGAGGTACCAGGATCAGATACAGCAGGCTGGTAGAGGTACCAGGATCAGATACAGCAGGCTGGTAGAGGTACCAGGATCAGATACAGCAGGCTGGTAGAGGTACCAGGATCAGATACATAGATACATAGACACAGCAGGCTGGTAGAGGTACCAGGATCAGATATCAGTCCCGTGTGGCTCAGTTGGTAGAGCATGGCGCTTGCAACGCGCTTGCAACGCCAGGGTTGTGGGTTCATTCCCCACGGGGGGACCAGGATGAATATGTATGAACTTTCCAATTTGTAAGTCGCTCTGGATAAGAGCGTCTGCTAAATGACATAAATGTAATACAGCAGGCTGGTAGAGGTACCAGGATCAGATACATAGTGGCCATGTTTCCAGGGTATTACACAGTGCTGTGGCCATGTTTCCAGGGTATTACACAGTGCTGTGGCCATGTTTCCAGGGTATTACACAGTGCTGTGGCCATGTTTCCAGGGTATTACACAGTGCTGTGGCCATGTTTCCAGGGTATTACACAGTGCTGTGGCCATGTTTCCAGGGTATTACACAGTGCTGTGGCCATGTTTCCAGGGTATTACACAGTGCTGTGGCCATGTTTCCAGGGTATTACACAGTGCTGTGGCCATGTTTCCAGGGTATTACACAGTGCTGTGGCCATGTTTCCAGGGTATTACACAGTGCAGTGGCCATGTTTCCAGGGTATTACACAGTGCTGTGGCCATGTTTCCATGGTATTACACAGTGCTGTGGCCATGTTTCCAGGGTATTACACAGTGCTGTGGCCATGTTTCCAGGGTATTACACAGTGCTGTGGCCATGTTTCCAGTGTATTACACAGTGCCGTGGCCATGTTTCCAGGGTATTACACAGTGCCGTGGCCATGTTTCCAGGGTATTACACAGTGCTGTGGCCATGTTTCCAGGGTATTACACAGTGCCGTGGCCATGTTTCCAGGGTATTACACAGTGCCGTGGCCATGTTTCCAGGGTATTACACAGTGCTGTAGCCATGTTTCCAGGGTATTACACAGTGCTGTGGCCATGTTTCCAGGGTATTACACAGTGCTGTGGCCATGTTTCCAGGGTATTACACAGTGCTGTGGCCATGTTTCCAGGGTATTACACAGTGCTGTGGCCATGTTTCCAGGGTATTACACAGTGCTGTGGCCATGTTTCCAGGGTATTACACAGTGCCGTGGCCATGTTTCCAGGGTATTACACAGTGCCGTGGCCATGTTTCCAGGGTATTACACAGTGCTGTGGCCATGTTTCCAGGGTATTACACAGTGCTGTGGCCATGTTTCCATGGTATTATACAGTGCTGTGGCCATGTTTCCAAGTCTAAGATGTAGAAGGACCACCAGAGGGCCTTTCCCCTATAAGAGAGAGGAGGGAACCGGCGGAGTGGAGAGAGGAGGGAACCGGCAGAGAGGAGAGAGGAGGGAACCGGCAGAGAGGAGAAAGGAGGGAACCGGCAGAGAGGAGAGAGGAGGGAACCGGCGGAGGGGAGAGAGGAGGGAACCGGCGGAGAGGAGAGAGCAGGGAACCGGCAGAGAGGAGAGAGGAGGGAACCGGCGGAGGGGAGAGAGGAGGGAACCGGCAGAGAGGAGAGAGGAGGGAACCGGCAGAGAGGAGAGAGGAGGGAACCGGCGGAGGGGAGAGAGGAGGGAACCGGCGGAGTGGAGAGAGGAGGGAACCGGCAGAGAGGAGAGAGGAGGGAACCGGCGGAGAGGAGAGAGGAGGGAACCGGCAGAGAGGAGAGAGGAGGGAACCGGCGGAGGGGAGAGAGGAGGGAACCGGCGGAGTGGAGAGAGGAGGGAACCGGCAGAGAGGAGAGAGGAGGGAACCGGCGGAGAGGAGAGAGGAGGGAACCGGCAGAGAGGAGAGAGGAGGGAACCGGCGGAGAGGAGAGAGGAGGGAACCGGCAGAGAGGAGAGAGGAGGGAACCGGCGGAGGGGAGAGGAGGGAACCGGCAGAGAGGAGAGAGGAGGGAACCGGCGGAGAGGAGAGAGGAGGGAACCGGCGGAGGGGAGAGAGGAGGGAACCGGCAGAGAGGAGAGAGGAGGGAACCGGCAGAGAGGAGAGAGGAGGGAACCGGCAGAGAGCAGAGAAAGACAGTTTGTCTTGTTTTTAAACAGTTTAGAGATAACCCATTACACTGGTCTACTGTTAGAACCCTAGTCTAAGACTACAGTTTGTCCTGTTTTAAACACCCAGCTGTTAGAAGTTCTGAGAGATGCTGCTCTAATAACATCACCACTATACAGGTTTAGGTCTGAAGGAGACAGACTGAGAGAAACAGACAAAAGGCGAGAGAGACAAAGAGAGAGAGAGAGACAGAGAGAGAGAGACAGAGAGAGAGACAGAGAGAGAGAGACAGAGAGAGAGAGAGTCCAGCTGTCCAGCTGTCACAATGTGCTTCTACAACCTACTCCTTTAATGTACACAGACAGATACCTGTCCCTAGGCCCTCCGCCCTATTTCTATACAGTTATAATGACCCTCCGCCCTATTTCTATACAGTTATAATGACCCTCCGCCCTATTTCTATAGAGTCATAATGGCCCTCCGACCTATTTCTATACAGTTATAATGGCCCTCCGCCCTATTTCTATAGAGTTATAATGGCCCTCCGCCCTATTTCTATACAGTTATAATGGCCCTCCGCCCTATTTCTATAGAGTTATAATGACGCTCCGCCCTATTTCTATAGAGTCATAATGACCCTCCGCCCTATTTCTATAGAGTCATAATGACCCTCCGCCCTATTTCTATAGAGTCATAATACCCTCCGCCCTATTTCTATAGAGTTACAATGGCCCTCCGCCCTATTTCTATAGAGTTATAATGGCCCTCCGCCCTATTTCTATACAGTTACAATGGCCCTCCGCCCTATTTCTATAGAGTTATAATGACCCTCCGCCCTATTTCTATAGAGTTATAATGGCCCTCCGCCCTATTTCTATACAGTTATAATGGCCCTCCGCCCTATTTCTATACAGTTATAATGACCCTCCGCCCTATTTCTATAGAGTTATAATGGCCCTCCGCCCTATTTCTATACAGTTATAATGACCCTCCGCCCTATTTCTATACAGTTATAATGACCCTCCGCCCTATTTCTATAGAGTTATAATGGCCCTCCGCCCTATTTCTATAGAGTTATAATGACCCTCCGCCCTATTTCTATAGAGTTATAATGACCCTCCGCCCTATTTCTATAGAGTTATAATGGCCCTCCGCCCTATTTCTATAGAGTTATAATGACCCTCCGCCCTATTTCTATAGAGTTATAATGACCCTCCGCCCTATTTCTATAGAGTTATAATGGCCCTCCGCCCTATTTCTATAGAGTTATAATGACCCTCCGCCCTATTTCTATAGAGTTAATGGCCCTCCGCCCTATTTCTATAGAGTTATAATGACCCTCCGCCCTATTTCTATAGAGTTATAATGGCCCTCCGCCCTATTTCTATAGAGTTATAATGACCCTCCGCCCTATTTCTATAGAGTTATAATGGCCCTCCGCCCTATTTCTATAGAGTTATAATGACCCTCCGCCCTATTTCTATAGAGTTATAATGACCCTCCGCCCTATTTCTATAGAGTGATAATGCCCCTCCGCCCTATTTCTATAGAGTGATAATGCCCCTCCGCCCTATTTCTATAGAGTTATAATGACCCTCCGCCCTATTTCTATAGAGTGATAATGCCCCTCCGCCCTATTTCTATAGAGTTATAATGGCCCTCCGCCCTATTTCTATAGAGTTATAATGACCCTCCGCCCTATTTCTATAGAGTGATAATGCCCCTCCGCCCTATTTCTATAGAGTCATAATGACCCTCCGCCCTATTTCTATAGAGTTATAATGACCCTCCGCCCTATTTCTATAGAGTTACCAGTTACTCTCATTACCAAACATTGGACTGGAGACTGGTTACATTATCTTAGTAGTGTTTACAACTCTCCCTATGCTCTCTCTGTGTGTGTGTGTGTGTGTGTGTGTGTGTGTGTGTGTGTGTGTGTGTGTGTGTGTGTGTGTGTGTGTGTGTGTGTGTGTGTGTGTGTGTGTGTGTGTGTGTGTGTGTGTCATGTGGGGTCAGAGCGTTTTGGCAGTAATAAAACTAATTGTGATGACATCATCACATTCGATGAAGGATAGGCGGACTCTGAACAACTCCTTCAACAGGTTGGAGACTTGAAGACAATCACAAATGGCACCCTATTCCCTATATAGTGCACTACTTTAGACCAGAGCCCTATGGCACCCTATTCCCTATATAGTGCACTACTTTAGACCAGGTCCCCATAGGGCTCATATGGAATATGAATGATAGTAACCTAAACCTATCACTGTTACCCCTATACATACCTACCTCCATCACTCCAGTATCCCTGTACATTGTTAATATGGTACTGACCCTGTATATAGTCACCTTACCCCTATACATATCTACCTCCATCACTCCAGTATCCCTGTACATTGTTAATATGGTACTGACCCTGTATATAGTCACCTTATCCCTATACATATGTACCTCCATCACTCCAGTATCCCTGTACATTGTTAATATGGTACTGACCCTGTATATAGTCACCTTACCCCTATACATACCTACCTCCCTCACTCCAGTATCCCTGTACATTGTTAATATGGTACTGACCCTGTATATAGTCACCTTACCCCTATACATATCTACCTCCATCACTCCAGTATCCCTGTACATTGTTAATATGGGACTGACCCTGTATATAGTCACCTTACCCCTATACATATCTACCTCCATCACTCCAGTATCCCTGCACATTGTTAATATGGTACTGACCCTGTATATAGTCACCTTATCCCTATACATATGTACCTCCATCACTCCAGTATCCCTGTACATTGTTAATATGGTACTGACCCTGTATATAGTCACCTTACCCCTATACATATGTACCTCCATCACTCCAGTATCCCTGTACATTGTTAATATGGTACTGACCCTGTATATAGTCACCTTACCCCTATACATATCTACCTCCATCACTCCAGTATATCTGTACATTGTTAATATGGGACTGACCCTGTATATAGTCACCTTACCCCTATACATATCTACCTCCATCACTCCAGTATCCCTGCACATTGTTAATATGGTACTGACCCTGTATATAGTCACCTTATCCCTATACATATGTACCTCCATCACTCCAGTATCCCTGTACATTGTTAATATGGTACTGACCCTGTATATAGTCACCTTATCCCTATACATATCTACCTCCATCACTCCAGTATATCTGTACATTGTTAATATGGTACTGACCCTGTATATAGTCACCTTACCCCTATACATATCTACCTCCATCACTCCAGTATATCTGTACATTGTTAATATGGTACTGACCCTGTATATAGTCACCTTACCCCTATACATATCTACCTCCATCACTCCAGTATCCCTGTACATTGTTAATATGGGACTGACCCTGTATATAGTCACCTTACCCCTATACATATCTACCTCCATCACTCCAGTATCCCTGTACATTGTTAATATGGTACTGACCCTGTATATAGTCACCTTACCCCTATACATATCTACCTCCATCACTCCAGTATATCTGTACATTGTTAATATGGTACTGACCCTGTATATAGTCACCTTACCCCTATACATATCTACCTCCATCACTCCAGTATATCTGTACATTGTTAATATGGTACTGACCCTGTATATAGTCACCTTACCCCTATACATATCTACCTCCATCACTCCAGTATCCCTGCACATTGTTAATATGGTACTGATCCTGTATATAGTCACCTTACCCCTATACATATGTACCTCCATCACTCCAGTACCCCTGTACATTGTTAATATGGTACTGACCCTGTATATAGTCACCTTACCCCTATACATATCTACCTCCATCACTCCAGTATATCTGTACATTGTTAATATGGTACTGACCCTGTATATAGTCACCTTACCCCTATACATATCTACCTCCATCACTCCAGTATATCTGTACATTGTTAATATGGTACTGACCCTGTATATAGTCACCTTACCCCTATACATATCTACCTCCATCACTCCAGTATCCCTGTACATTGTTAATATGGAACTGACCCTGTATATAGTCACCTTACCCCTATACATATCTACCTCCATCACTCCAGTATCCCTGTACATTGTTAATATGGTACTGACCCTGTATATAGTCACCTTATCCCTATACATATGTACCTCCATCACTCCAGTATCCCTGTACAGTGTTAATATGGTACTGACCCTGTATATAGTCACCTTACCCCTATACATATCTACCTCCATCACTATACATATCTACCTCCATCACTCCAGTATCCCTGTCTCCTTCCCCCTATACATATCTACCTCCATCACTCCAGTATTCCTGTACATTGTTAATATGGTACTGACCCTGTATATAGTCACCTTACCCCTATACATATCTACCTCCATCACTCCAGTATCCCTGCACATTGTTAATATGGTAACTGAAATATTTCGTGTATATTATATGCTTACTTACTTAATTGTATATTTCTTATTGTTATTTCTCCTGTGTTTTTTCTAGTATTACATTGTTATTGATTATTGCATTGTTGGGTTTTGAGTTTGTAAGAAAGGCATTTCACTGAACTTGTTAATGTGACATTAAAACTGGAAACCTGAAACTTAACAGGCTGGACCTCCGGCAGGTCCACGTGATCCCTCAGGCGACGTCACCAGACACGGGCTTGGTGCCACCGGGGCCAGCGAGACTACCGACAGTCAGTCAGGGTGGCATTTAGAACCATCTGACTAGGTGACTTTAATCATAATCTAATTTGTTGTCCTAAAACTATGTAAAAATAAATAAAACAATTGCTGTAAATAAACGCGTCATAGCCTGAAGGATGATTGGAATGTCTCTGATCTAACTCTAGAGTTACTGATCACACACACCGTGTCTCTGAGCTGGCCAGGCCTACCCGTCCGGTCCCGTGTCTCTGAGCTGATCGGGCCTATAGGGCTGGTCCCCAGACCAAGTTATGACTCACCTTTAATGGAGAAAGAACGGTGGGTCTAGTGGCTCAGCGACGTCCAGTTAGATACTCCTCGCCCCGTTTACCGCACCAGACAGAAATAAGAACCACGGAGAAAAGTGTTCCAAAAGTTGGGTGGGGGCGCTGTGTCCTTTAGGCGAATTACAACTCCTCGCGACCTGAAAGTAAAAGTTCCCAAACGATTAAAAGTGTCGTTAATACTGCGAGATTAAGTGTCGATGAGACAGGATTTAGTCCCGGGAGAGAGAAACGGAAAGTTTAGCGTCGGCCGATCGGTGTGATCTGATCTCGGATCGGGCTGAATCACGGCAGAGGAAAAGGCAGGCAAGAGTTCTGGTCCCGATAACGTTATGTCTGTCCGGTGAACCGGAGTTCGTTTGACCTCAGGTCCCGGACTGACAGCTGGACGGGGAAGTCCTCTCTCCGTTATTTACCGGGCCGGTTGGAACGGAAAAATAAAAATAAAAAATAAAAAATAAAGTGTGCGGCCCTCGCCTCAAGCGCTCCTCCTCTCCTCACCTCTCGCTCAGAGGAACCAGCCGGTCGCCATCACCCGCGTGACGTCAGGGGTAGGACCGGACAGCGAGCTCAGTTAAAGGGGCAGTGTATTTGGGTGTGTTAGAGCAGGGCTCGAGCAAAAACCTGCACGCCCAGTAGCGCTCCAAATCAAATCAAATTGTATTAGTCACGTGCGCCGAATACAACAGGTGTAAACCTTAACGTGAAATGCTTACTTACAAGCCCTTAACCAAAAAAATAATGAGAGTTAAGAAAATAGTTACTAAATAAACTAAAGTTTAAAAAAAATTAACACAATAAAATAACAATAAGGAGGCTATATACAGGGGGTACCGGAACTGAGTCAATGTGTGGGGGTACAGGTTTAGGTGAGGTCATATGAGGAGGGTTGACCAAATCAAAACAAATTTGTCACATGTGCGGAATACAACTGATGTAGACTTTACCGTGAAATACAACTGATGTAAACTTTACCGTGAAATACAACTGATGTAGACTTTACCGTGAAATACAACTGATGTAGACTTTACTGTGAAATACAACTGATGTAGACTTTACCGTGAAATACAACTGATGTAGACTTTACTGTGAAATACAACTGGTGTAGACTTTACCGTGAAATACAACTGATGTAGACTTTACGGTGAAATACAACTGGTCTAGACTTTACCGTGAAATACAACTGGTGTAGACTTTACTGTGAAATACAACTGGTGTAGACTTTACCGTGAAATACAACTGATGTAGACTTTACGGTGAAATACAACTGATGTAGACTTTACCGTGAAATACAACTGGTGTAGACTTTACCGTGAAATACAACTGGTGTAGACTTTACCGTGAAATACAACTGATGTAGACTTTACCGTGAAATACAACTGGTGTAGACTTTACCGTGAAATACAACTGATGTAGACTTTACCGTGAAATACAACTGATGTAAACTTTACCGTGAAATACAACTGATGTAGACTTTACTGTGAATTACAATTGGTGTAGACTTTACGGTGAAATAAAACTGATGTAGACTTTACCGTGAAATACAACTGGTGTAGACTTTACTGTGAATTACAATTGGTGTAGACTTTACCGTGAAATACAATTGGTGTAGACTTTACGGGGAAATACAACTGATGTAGACTTTACCGTGAAATACAACTGGTGTAGACTTTACTGTGAAATACAATTGGTGTAGACTTTACCGTGAAATACAATTGGTGTAGACTTTACGGTGAAATACAACTGGTGTAGACTTTACCGTGAAATACAACTGGTGTAGACTTTACTGTGAAATACAATTGGTGTAGACTTTACCGTGAAATACAACTAATAAGGTATTTAAGTTAGATATGTACATGAAGGCAGGGTAAAGTGACTCGGCATCAGGATAGTTAATAATAAGGTATTTGAGGTAGATATGTACATGAAGGCAGGGTAAAGTGACGAGGCATCAGGATAGATAATAATAAGGTATTAGAGGTAGATACAGTTGAAGTCGGAAGTTTACATACACCTTAGCCAAATACATTTAAACTCAGTTTTTTGACAATTCCTGACATTTAATCCTAGTAAGAATTCCCTGTCTTAGGTCAGTTAGGATCACCACTTTATTTTAAGAATGTGAAATGTCAGAATAATAGTAGAGAGAATGATTTATTTCAGCTTTTATTTCTTTCATCCTATTCCCATTGGGTCAGAACTTTACATACACTCAATTAGTATTTGGTAGCATTGCCTTTAAATTGTTTAACTTGGGTCAAACGTTTCAGGTAGCCTTCCACAAGCAATAAGTTTGGTGAATTTTGGCCCATTCCTCCTGACAGAGCTGGTGTAACTGAGTCAGGTGTGTAGGCCTCCTTGCTTGCAAACGCTTTTCAGTTCTGCCCACACATTTTCTATGGGATTGAGGTCAGGGCTTTGTGATGGCCACTCCAATACCTTGACTTTGTTGTTCTTAAGCCATTTTGCCACAACTTTGGAAGTATGTTTGGGGTAATTGTCCATTTGGAAGACCCATTTGTGACCAAGCTTTAACTTCATGACTGATGTCTTGAGATGTTGCTTCAATATATCCACATAATTTTCCTGCCTCATGATGCCATCTATTTTGTGAAGTTCACCAGTCCCTCCTGCAGCAAAGGACCCCGACAACATGATGCTGCCACCCCTGTGCTTCACAGTTGGGATGGTGTCCTTCGGCTTGCAAGCGTCCCCCTTTATCCT
>NC_092116.1:41187521-41228111 GCF_045679555.1 Salvelinus alpinus | reverse complement strand
CCAGACATAACGATGGCCATTATGGCCAAACAGTTCTATTTTTGTTTCATCACACAAGAGCACATTTCTCCAAAAAGTACGATCTTTGTACACATGTGCAGTTGCAAACTGTAGTCTGGCTTTTTTATGGTGGTTTTGGAGCAGTGGCTTCTTCCTTGCTGAGCAGACTTTCAGGTTATGTCGATATAGGACTCGTTTTACTGTGGATATAGATGCTTCTGTACCTGTTTCCTCCAGCATCTTCACAAGGTCCTTTGCTGTTGTTCTGGGATTGATTTGCACTTTTCGCACCAAAGTACGTTCATCTCTAGGAGACAGAATGCATCTCCTTCCTGAGCGGTATGACGGCTGCGTTGTCCCATGGTGTTTATACTTGTGTACTATTGTTTGTACAGATGAACCTGTTATAAGCTATTAGTCTTTATGAAAGTGTGTCTATAAACCAGAGATGAGGGCTGTCGTTTTATTGGTTTGTTTTTTCACATTGTTTGTAACTCATTTTGTACATAAAGTTGCTGCTACCGTCTCTTATGACCGAAAAGAGCTTCTGGACATCAGAACAGAGATTACTCACCTCAGATTAGACAAATACTTTTTCTTCAATGAGTCGGATGGGTGGGAGATACTACAGACACCTGTACAGGCTCATCTCTGTCATTCGCTGGAGAAAGAAACTGAGATTTCGTGGAAAGAGATCAGGGTGCCGTGTGAGGATCAGGCGACGAGTGGCTAATCTGCCTTCCTTTGTGATTGGCTAACGTTCAATCACTGGGAAATAAATGGGACGAAATTAAAGCACGTATATCCTACCAAACGGGAAATAAAAAAACTGTGATATCTTATGTTTCACCGAGTCGTGGCTGAACGACGACATGATTAACTGGAACAGCAGCAACATCTTCCGCTTTCAAGGAGCGGGACTCCCGCTGCCCTCCGACAAAACCATCAAACAGGCAAAACGTCAATACAAGTGTCACGCCCTGACCATAGAGAGCCCTGTTTATAATTTCTACGTTGTGTTCTAGTTTATATTTTCTATGTTGGTGTTTTGTATGATTCCCAATTACAGGAAGCTGGTATTCGTTGTCTCTAATTGGGGATCATATTTAAGTAGATATTTCTCCCACCCGTGTTTGTGGGATATTGTTTTGTGTTTGTGCATCACGTTTACTTGTTCTTTTATTAGATTTATTAGATTTATTGTTTTTAAATTTAAGTTTCACTTTGCAATAAATATGTGGAACTCAACCGTTCTTACGACAACAGGACTAAGATTGAATCGTACTACACCGGCTCTAACGCTCGTCAGATGTGGCAGGGCTTGCAAACCATTACAGACTACAAAGGGAAGCACACCCGAGAGCTGCCCAGTGACACGAGCCTACCAGACGAGCTAAATAACTTCTATGCTCGCATCGAGGCAAGCAACACTGAGGCATGCATGAGAGCATCAGCTGTTCCGGACGACTGTGTGCTCACGCTCTCCGTAGCCGATGTGAGTAAGACCTTTAAACAGGTCAACATTCACAAGGCCGCAAAGCCAGACTGATTACCAGGACGTGTACTCAGAGCATGCACTGACCAACTGGCACGTGTCTTCACTGACATTCTCAAAATTCAATTCAACATTTTCAACATGTCCCTGTCTGAGTCTGTAATACCAACATGTTTCAAGCAGACCACCATAGTCCCTGTGCCCAAGAACCCTAAGGTGGGGGTAGTGGGTACGGCCCGGTACATCACTGGGGCTAAGCTTCCTGCCATCCAGGACCTCTATACCAGGCGGTGTCAGAGGAAGGCCCTAAAAATGGTCAAAGACTTCAGCCACCCAAGTTATAGACTGTTCTCTCTGCTACCACATGGCAAGCGGTACCGGAGCGCCAAGTCTAGGTCCAAAAGGCTTCTCAACAGCTTCTACCCCCAAGCCATAAGACTCCTGAACAGCTAATCAAATGGCTACCCAGACTATTTGCATTGCCCCTGTAGGAGTAAATGAGATGTATAGGACAGCACATAGATGTATAAAATGGCTGAACATTAAAAATAGATCACAGTAATGAAAGGGAGACACATGGTCTGCTGACCTGACACTAATGAAAGGGAGAGACACGTGGTCTGCTGACCTGACACTAATGATAAAGAGATTCATAGTCAGCTGCTTCTAAAAAGAAGGTCTATAGGGTAGAGTCTGCTGATTCCAATAAAGGCAAACAAAACAAAGAGTACATTGACACATTATGCTGACACACTAAAGATAGAGGGACCCATGGTCAGCTGCTTCTAAAAACCTATAGGACAGAATCTGCTGATTCCAATAAAGGCAAGCTGAACAGGGAGTACATTGACACATTAATGAAGGGAAGTGAGACATTATGCTGACAAACTAAAAAGATAGAGGGTCCAGCCACCATTATAATCTAACTGAAAACAGATATGGGCGTTATAGGGCATGAACCAGTAGGAAGCTTGAACTAAAAGATAATGGTGGTGAAAGATTTAAGAAATGAAAGGTCATTTGCATAAGGGATGGACATAATACTATGTGTGTATAAATAGAGTAGCTGGAGTTCTGAGAAAGGGTGTGTTCCGCGGGGACATTCCAGCTGGCTATACAATTGTAATAAAAAGCATGTTTGATTTTACAAGTTCTGATAAGCGTTGTATTTGAAATGATTTTCCACGACAAATTTGGCGAGCCAGCCAGGAGGGACAGGGACTGAGGAATGGCGTTCAGGGCTGGAGATAGTTTCTTTGGACAATCTGACAAACAAGGGTGGCCGCCCAACTATAGGAAGGTAAGCAAGTTCTTACAATAGTTGAAATGTTTGTGTAAGATTGCTTCAGAGATACTGTCTCAGCGAGAGGGGCGCCACGTAAGTCTCTCTTTCAAATTTCCTAAAATGAAACCAGTAAATACAAAAGAACTTTTAAATTCAATGAATTTGCATGTATGTGTAATTTGGGGAATTGTATTAAATATAAATGTATGCGCATGTATAGAGACTGAGTGAATAGGTGCTGTGAACTTTGCTTGTGTTAGATGTAGAGTGGGCATGCATGCGCTCGTTCAGATCAGACCGTTCGAATGTGTAGCTTAAATGATGCGGTTGTTTGCGCATCTGGCTGAGATGGCTGGTTATAATAAGGGACAGCTCATACGGTCAAAACAGATAATGTAGGTTGAAAATCCTGTGATACCTCTTCAATAAACTTAGTAGAAGGAATGCTTGGACAGGTTACTTATGAATAACGGCTCTAAAGATAACAGAGAACTGCATAAATAAGTAGTTAGGAAGCCACGATACCGCTCTTTAAAAAAGGAACATTTTTAAAGAGGTCTGCTTGGGTGGGATATTCACGTCACGGCAGAAGGGTCTGTTGGTGAATATTTAGTAGTTAAATAAATATTTCATGGTTACCGCCCCAGAACGGGGGACTGAACGGATGAATATTTAGAAGGCAGGAAGAACGTTAGCCCGATTGTGCGGCGTTCAACTGCAAAAGTAACTTATACGGTCAAAACATAAATCAGTAGTTAAATAAATATTCATAGTTTCCGCTCTGAAAGGAGGACTGTACGGGTGAAATATTTAGGTGCAGGAAAAACGTTGGCCCGATTGTGCGGCGTTCAAATGCAAAAGAAATCCTGCGAATAAAAAAACCGCTCTGTCTAGCTAACAGGGTTTTGTAATTCAGTAGGTCACGCCACAATACTACTCTAATAATAGAAGAAAAGATCAGTATTGGGGGGGTGAATAGGATATGAAGACAAGCTGATCCGATTAGACAGTAGTCTCGTCATATTGTAGAAATCTTAGCAGTCTAGGCTTATGTAGGAGGAAGTGAATTAAGTCAATAAAGAAAGACTAAGTTGTTTTGAGGTAAAAACAAAGGGATTGAATGAACAGATGAAAAATAAAAAGGATGAATGAGAATGTTGTAAGAAATGAGTGGATCTGTGTAAAAATAGAACATTAGGAAGGAAAGACAAGTTGTGTGTGTGTAGGCAGAACGTCCAGAAAAGGGAGCGCGCAGCTCTCCTGTGACAGAGTAGAGTTGATGAAGGGTGCCGTTAACTGCTATTAGGCAGAGGGAAAGAAGTTAAGAAACATCGAAGTACAATAAGTTATAAGCAAGGATAAAAACACTGATGTGATAAAATGGTAAGAGACCGCGGTAAGAATAACAAAAAGGTGTCAAAACAAATAATAAATAAAAATACTTAAAAAGGCGTTAACCGAATAGTATAATACGAATAGGAAGTGGGTAACAAAAGAGAAAACAGAATCGCCAATAAACTGAAATTGTACTATAACGTTAAAACGAATCTAAGTTAGCTAGGATAAAGAGTGATAAATAGGTAAAATCCAGGACACATTAAGAATTCATAAACAGTGTAAACGGAGTAAGGGGAAAAAACAGGTGCTAGTCACTCTGTGGTCACAGAAATTACGGTCTAGGAATAGTCTGAAGGGCAGAGAGGGGTGTAAAAGATACTGAGGCTTGACTCACTAGTAAATTGACCATAGGATCAAACAATAAGAATATAGAGAAAAGGTAAGAAAGTATAGACAAAATAAATAACTAAAGGTAAAAGTAAGACGTTAGATAGAGATCTTAACGGAGCGGGCAGTGGACCTGTGTGGCTCAGTTGGTAGAGCATGGTGCTTGCAACGCCTGGGTTGAGGGTTCCATTCCCACGGGGGGACCAGGATGAATATGTATGAACTTTCCAATTTGTAAGTCGCTCTGGATAAGAGAGTCTGCTAAATGACTTAAATGTAATGTAAATGTAATCATAAAATTGATTAGAGCTATAAGAATAGAATAAACCAAACGGATAAAATGAATTAATAATGATATCTGTACAGGAAAAACACAGTGATATTTGAAGTACTGTACTAGAATAAGACATTAAGTCATCTGTAGTATTCAGAAATAATGTCTGTACTATAAAGAGTAGGCTTTGATAAGAGAAATTAAGTGATGTGACAAATGAATTATTAATTGGAAAGGAGATTAGCTCTACCTCGGAAAAATAATAAATAAAAGGTGTATAATACATGGGAGTATTTAGGAAAAATAAATGAATAAATAGTGGCATGAAAACAAAAATGATTGTTTCTCCCTAGCATAGAGGGATTTTAAAAAGCCATGGAGTCACTGAAAGACGCGCACATTAGTTCTACCGAATTCGGATTGAATATGAAAAAACTGGATAATGGGGGACGCCATTACCCGGTAACATTCTATCATCAGAAAATACATTACTATAAAAGACAAATGTGGTTCCACTCGTCCTCGCAGACGTGCGGGTGATTAGTAGAACTATTGACAATATCTAAAAACAAATAAGAAAATAGCTCCCTGTTTTGAATATGGATATAGCGGGTTATGGGGAAAATTAGTGTAAGGTGACACTAGAACTTAGTGCGGTAGCAGGAAATGCCGATATACGAGAGTTTATTTCCTTGTCAAAATAACAAACAACTAATCGGTTTGAGGTTAGTGAGAATGGAATTTTTTACTTGGCGGTGTATAGTCTCTGAGCGAACAATGAGTGTTTCATAGAGATTACAGTTTATATGTGGTCAAGAAGAAGTATTAGATCACGTTTGACTTGACATATAGTAGAGTACAGATGGAATTTTAATTGTTAGACATTCTATACCGTCATTCTCTGAAAAATATTAAGACGTTTATGGAATAAAAACTATTTGCAGATTAAAAGCTGACGTTGTGAAATTAACGATATGTATACTTTCTTTTCCAGACAAGAAGGGTTTAATCTTCTCTGGTCAAAATATCATTGGAGACTGTATTACTGTGGAAAGCAGTTAATTAAAGTCAGCTGCTATAAAAATATCTGGATAAGGCTACAACATTGGAGTTCTGGATAAGTGAGTCCAGTCCCTGTGTGCTATTGGCTATGGTTCACTAGTAAGTGCACCATGTACTGGGAATGAATATGCATTAGTAGATTTATTGGAAGGGCTTTTTCCACTTCAGTTTCAATTTGGGTATGCAGAAGGATGGAAATGTTTTTTGAAAAATGTATTTAAGTTGTTCCTAAAGAAAGGGGGAGTGGAAACATATTAATGGTGTCAAAATGCCCTGATTCCTAACAATTTCCTGTGAAAGACTGATCACACCTCCTCCTCCATGCTTCACGGTGGGAACCACACATGCTGAGATCATCCGTTCATCTTCTTTGCGTCTCACTAAGACAAGGCGGTTGGAAACAAAAATCTTAAATTTGGACTCATCAAATCAAATCAAATTTTATTGGTCACATACACATGGTTAGCAGATGTTAATGGTCACATACACATGGTTAGCAGATGTTAATGGTCACATACACATGGTTAGCAGATGTTATTGGTCACATACACATGGTTAGCAGATGTTATTGGTCACATACACATGGTTAGCAGATGTTAATGGTCACATACACATGGTTAGCAGATGTTATTGGTCACATACACATGGTTAGCAGATGTTAATGCGAGTGTAGCGAAATACTTGTGCTTCTAGTTCCGACAATGCAGTAATATCTAACAAGTAATCTAACAATTTCACAAAAACTACCTTATACACACAAGTGTAAAGGAATGAATACGAATATGTACATAAAAATATATATGGATGAGCGATGGCCGAACGGCATAGGCAAGATGCAGTAGACAGTAGACAGCCCGACAGGATGCCCGACAGGATGCTCTCGATTGTGCATCTGTAAAAGTTTGAGTGTTTTTGGTGACAAGCCAAATTTCTTCAGCCTCCTGAGTTGAAGAGGCGCTGTTGCAGCAATTCGAACATGAAGGCCTGATTCACGCAGTCTCCTCTGAACTGTTGCGCCTTCTTCACAATGCTGTCTGTGTGGGTGGACCATTTCAGTTTGTTCGTGATGTGTACGCAGAGGAACTTAAAACTTTCCACCTTCTCCACTACTGTCCCGTCGATGTGGATAGAGGGGTGCTCCATTTGCTGTTTCCTGAAGTCCACGATCATCTCCTTTGTTTTGTTGACGTTGAGTGTGAGGTTATTTTACTGACACCACACTCCGAGGGCCCTCACCTCCTCCCTGTAGGCCGTCTCGTCGTTGTTGGTAATCAAGCCTACCACTGTAGTGTCGTCTGCAAACTTGATGATTGAGTTGGAGGCGTGCAAGGCCATGCAGTCATGGGTGAACAGGGAGTACAGGAGAGGGCTGAGAACGTTCCCTTGTGGGGCCTCTGTGTTGAGGATCAGCGGGGTAGAGATGTTGTTTCCTACCCGTCAGAAGTCCAGGACCCAGTTGCACAGGGCGGGGTCGAGACCCAGGGTCTCGAGCTTAATGGCGAGTTTTGAGGGTACTATGGTGTTAAATGCTGAGCTGTAGTCGATGAAAAGCATTCTTACATAGGTATTCCTCTTGTCCAGATGGGTTAGGGCAGTGTGCAGTGTGATTGCGATTGCGTCATCTGTGGACCTATTGGGGCGGTAAGCAAATTGGAGTGGGTCTAGGGTGTCAGGTAGGGTGGAGGTGATATGATCCTTGACTAGTCTCTCAAAGCACTTCATGATGACGGAGGTGAGTGCTATGGGGCGATAGTCATTTAGTTCAGTTACCTTAGCTTTCTTGGGAACTGGAACAATGGTGGCCTTGCGAGGGTTATCACGTTTAAATGCTTTACTCACGTTGGTGAAGGAGAGCCCACAGGTTTTGGTAGCGGGCCGTGTCGTATATTGTCCTCAAAGCGAGCAAAGAAGTTGTTTAGTTTGTCTGGGAGCATATATCGTGGTCCGCGACGGGGCTGGTTTTCTTTTTGTAATCCGTGATTGACTGTAGACCCTGCCACATACCTCTCGTGTCTGAGCCATTGAATTGCGACTCTACTTTGTCTCTATACTGACGCTTAGCTTGTTTGATTGCCATGCGGAGGGAATAGCTACACTGTTTGTATTCGGTCATGTTTCCGGTCGCCTTGCCCTGATTAAAAGCAGTGGTTCGCGCTTTCAGTTTTGTACGAATGCTGCCATCAAGCCACGGTTTCTGGTTGGGGAAGGTTTTAATAGTCGCCGTGGGTACAACATCACCGATGCACTTGCTAATAAACTCGCTCACCGAATCAGCGTATACATCAATGTTGTTGTTCGACTCTATCCGGAACATATCCCAGTCCACGTGATCGAAGCAATCTTGAAGCGTGGAATCAGATTGGTCGGACCAGCGTTGAACAGACCTGAGCACGGGCGTTTCCTGTTTTAGTTTCTGTCTATAGGCTGGCTGCAACAAAATGGAGTCGTGGTCAGATTTTCTGAAAGGAGGGCGGGGCAGGGCTTTGTATGCGTCGCGGAAGTTAGAGTAACAATGGTCCAGAATGCTGCCAGCCCGGGTCGCACATTCGATATGCTTATAAAACATTTAAGAAATCTGAAATATTGTTTGGATTCACCAGATGTTGGGCTTTCAATATCTGTACGCTGTGTATTTTTCTGAAATGTTTTAAAATGAGTAATTAGTTATATGACGTTGGTCTCTGTAATTGTTCTGGCTTGGTCGGCACCTTTTCAGATTGCAGCTGCAATGTAGAACTGTGATTTATACCTGAAAAATGCACATTTAAAAAAAAAAACTATGCTATACCATAAATATGTTATCAGACTGTCATCTTATGAATTTGTTTCTTGGTTAGTGGCTATATATATTTTTATTTAGTCGAATTAGTGATAGCTACTGACGCAGGGAAAAACTGTTGGGAGTGAAAAAATCCTCTCCTTTGCTAACGTGGTTAGCTAATAGATTTACATATTGTGTCTTCCCTGTAAAACATTTTAAAAATCTGAAATGGTGGCTTTATTCACAAGACCTGTATCTTTCATCTGGTGTCTTGGACTTGTGATTTAATGATATTTAGATGCTACAAGTTACTTGTGACGCTATGCTAGCTATGCTAATCAGTGGGGGGTGGGGGGGGGGTGCTACCGGATCAGGGTTGGTGACTCGTGAGAAGTTAACGATATGTATACTTTCTTTTCCAGACAAGAAGGGTTTAATCTTCTCTGGTCAAAATATCATTGGAGACTGTATTACTGTGGAAAGCAGTTAATTAAAGTCAGCTGCTATAAAAATATCTGGATAAGGCTACAACATTGGAGTTCTGGATAAGTGAGTCCAGTCCCTGTGTGCTATTGGCTATGGTTCACTAGTAAGTGCACCATGTACTGGGAATGAATATGCATTAGTAGATTTATTGGAAGGGCTTTTTCCACTTCAGTTTCAATTTGGGTATGCAGAAGGATGGAAATGTTTTTTGAAAAATGTATTTAAGTTGTTCCTAAAGAAAGGGGGAGTGGAAACATATTAATGGTGTCAAAATGCCCTGATTCCTAACAATTTCCTGTGAAAGACTGATCACCTTTTACTAGAAATTGTTGGAACAGGTGGGATTTTATTATAAAATGATTAACAGACACAAGACTCTATTCAAAATGTATTATTACTTTGAAAATCTATTATGTCCCTGGGAAAATTATGAAGAGTTGTAGCCTTAATTTGAATAAGTTATTCAGATAGGTTTATTTTTTATTTTTGTTTTTTGATATAACATGTGTTCATAGGTAAAATTATCAGTTCCTTGGGGTTATGGTCTTTGGGTAAATACACAAATGTGCTTTGTTCATTCTGCATATAAAAAGTGATGTAAGTTACTCCAAAGGGTTTATTGGAGTGTGGGTTTCTGTGAGGGTTTTGTTGATAAATACATCATCTGTAATTCATCTGAGAGATCACCAGTAGAATAAGGGAGTTATCATAAAAGGTGACGACAGAATGCTTTAAGGCATGGGAGAGAATATCACCACAAGTGGGTGTGGAGCTCAAACCCACCCTGACCGATTGAATGGTAAGGGACAACTGTGTCTGATGACCTGTGAACTGTGTTTAAAAATAGACATGCTGAAATATATTTGTTGGGTGAATAATGACTTAAAGGAATTGGGGTACTGACCTTTTATTACCAGGCCACTCATGAGAGAAAAACTGAGACAAAAGGGCTATTGGGAAAATAAATAATACTGGTAATGAAAGTGTTTAGTATAAATGTTAATTATTAAAGGGATGATGTGTATTGAATAAATAAGGTCATATTTGAGTTAAAGTAAACACTAAGGACTGTTATTCTGAATATTGGGTTGGAAGATGTATTTAAAAAAGAACTGTTTAGTTATTTAGATATAGAACTGTTTAAATTTAATTGGCCTAGGGTAGCTCTGGAAAATACTCCTGAGACAAGGAGGTTGACAACTTACAGAAGATTAGATAAGGTTTTTTGTTTATTTTGTTTTATAATGTCATTGGAATTGTAATGATAAAATTTTTATAATATAATGGAATAAAAAGGTATTCTGTTGTGCGATGATACCCAATGATGAAGAAGAAAGAGACCAACAATAACATTGGCATAGAATTACATGGATGGACGTTATCCTCAGGTTTCATTTCATTACAAATAGTGATAATATTGCACATGTGCAATTATTTTATATATTTTTTCTCTTTTTCTCGTTTGGTCAATTTATTTTTGTTTTGAGGAACATAAGGTTGTGTATATGTTCCTGAGGAGGGATTGATACTAATATAAATGATATATAAATTGACTTAAGGATGTTTTAAGTATGTATCAAACAATGGCAGTTATGGGGTTAGGGGACTCATAAAAGAAGGTAATGGTAGTGAAGGGGTGTTATTTCTAGAAACTATGTATAAAAATAGAGATAATTCACAGAAAAGGAAAGACAGCTGGCTGTGTAAAATATAGGGACAATTCAAAAGTAAATAGAACAATTCACATATCTAAAGATATGGTAAAAAGAATAAGTGGTGGCATTTTGAACACTAGAGCAAAAGTTTAAGAAACTTATGACTTAGTTTTGTTAGGATTGGATATTAATCCAACTGGAAGACGCTTGAATGATTATATGTTATTTTACAGCAGTTGCTGTAGGGACAATCATTTGACTATCATTATGAATATTTCTGTGGCAGGAGGCCAGGTATTTGAGGCAGAATGTTTACATAGGGCTGTTATTAAAAATTAAGATTTAGTGATCTTGCTATAAGAAGGAAGTCTGTTGTCAGGGAATAACCCATGTGTTAGTGTGTATGTCCTTAGGAAAAAACAGCCAGAAATGGAAGGGCTTGGGCTGCATTCTGGAGACTGAGTGTACATCAAAATACACCAGGCTGGTGGTATACTTCTTACAACACTGCAGTGGTAAAATTCTTCATGTCTCTCTTTGGTGGGTACATAAGTCTCACGAGAAGTAAGGTCCAGCTGAATAAGGGGTGAGCTTGAAAACACCATGACAGAGGACGTGGAATCAGAGAGAGAGAGAGAGAGACTAGATTCCACTATAGACATACTGGGTTGAGTTTGGGGGCTACTTGTTTCATTTTTTAATGCATCATGTGAAAAAGAATAGATGATAGGATATTATACTCTAAACAAACATGTTAAAGGGATTGATATGAAAGCATATACAGTGTTGAATTAATTCAAGAAGAGATAATGTTAATTGTAGGTTATGCACATGATTATCAGTTGAAATGGAGCAAATGGGAAACTAAGTAAAAATTGACATGATTTGGGAACACCTCTCAGAACCTGGGGCCGAAAGGGGAAGACTGGGTGGAAGCATGAGGAAGCTTTTTAGGGCTTTTATTTTTGTGGAGTCCAGCAGAAAAGTATCCTGGAGGCATAGAGTCAGGTAAAGAGAGAGTGGGAATTGTCATGGTCTCAGATTTCAGTTTGCATGAATATATTTATGCATAATACATAACATTGTCAATGTTGTTATGTTTTGTCTGTTGTTTTCCAAGTCTTATGTTTAGGAAACCAGAAGGAGAGGGGTTTGCCAGCTTCAGATGGAATGTCAGTTTGTTGTGTGATGAGTGATGGAAGTAAGAGGATGTATGGTGCAATCATAGAACAGAGGCCATAAGTCTCTAAGTCTGAATGCCTCACAGAAAGAAGGCAGAAACCTGAACCAGGACGAGAGGTTCCGCGTCTGATGATCCAAGGGGACCAGAAGGACCTCTCCCAGTGATACCAGGAGATCTAGTCCACGTTCAAGTGTTCCGGAGGAAGTGGGATCAACCGAGGAGAGAAGGACCCTAGGAGGTGGCCAAAGCAACAAGAACGGCCGTCCAAGTGAAAGGAAGCCAGACGTGGTACCATCTGAACCACTGCAGCTGAGTCCCAACAGAGAGAAGGATACAACCACATAGAGATGAGGACACAGAGGATGCTGATTCACCAGGAGGGAGCCCGGAGGGAGCAGGAGCAGCGGAAACGATTGAGACGCCAGGGAGGAGCCAAGAAAACAGCAAAGCAAGTGAAAGCCAAAATACGACAAGTGCACCGACTAATGCACCCAGAAGAGGAGGAGAGGCCTCACAAGGCACAGAATGAGAACATCTTTTCCCTAAAAATTGAAACCTTCCAGATGGAAGTTAAGTCCGGCCTGAGGAGGGAGCCTCAGGTGAAGAAAGAGGAGGAAAAGTCCTGCAAGCTGCAGAAAATGGGGATTTCCCCACAATTGACTTTTAAACTTTTGAATGGTCTCCTTTACAGACAATTGAAGTTAGAACAACAAAAGAATAATGACATTGACATAACAGAAGTAACAGTGAATGCTAGTATAGAACCAACAGACTAATGCACAATCAAGAGGTATGGTGGAAGCAGGAAGAGAAGAAAGGAATCAGCCGAACAATCCAAAAAGACTGACAAGGTTAGAATCTCTGTTCCACCTCAACTTATAACAGAAGCTGGAGAACTGAAGTCTATCTCAATCATAAGGATCAAACCCTTACCGGAGATGGCACTCTGTGGATGGACACATCACCAAACAAAGGGACAAGTCGTTTGGGATCCGAAAGGATGTGACCTGACATTAATCAAAGAAAAAGACAAGAGGGGGCTCATCATGAATCAGATTGAACCAGTTGAAGGTGAAGAATTAATAGTTGAAATAACAAGAACAACAGTGACCGAAGGGAGTAGCACCATGGTCATTAAGGTTGATCCTACCCCTGCACCTGAACAGGAAGAACCTGTGACAACAACAAGGGTGGCGGCTGCTGTGACGACCACAGTAGCTACCACTAAGATGACATCGACCTCCCTTACCAAGCAGATCACTGTACCCACAAAGCAACCTGAGACATCAGAGTCAGGAGAGTTTTTTACTGACATTTGGAACTTTCTGATAAACTCTAATGATCTACCTCAAGATAAGAACATTGAAAAAGCGACAGAATTAGATATATTAGAACCACTCAAGGACAGCACACGAGAAGAAGTAGTGAAGAACGAGTGGTACAAATGGGCTAAGTATATGGCAAACAAACACAGAATGGACAATTGTATTTTGTGTAGAAAATCACATTTGTCTGATCTTTTAATAGTTTCTGAACTGTCATCATTTAAAAACTGTGTAAGTTGGAAAAAGGACCATTGTACCAATAGAAAGTATTCTGTTCCCTTGTGTGACATAGAATATAGGATTGCTCTGGGTAAGCACTAGGGGTAAAACTATGTTGAATAAGACCATGTTGGGAGACAATGATTGTGATGCCTATAACATTAGAACTGAATTAACTGTACCTCAATTAGACAGAGGTACCGTGGTTAAAGGAAAATATGAATGTTTTTACAGACACCACACCGAAGGAATTGATGTAGGAAACACCACAGTAGAATGTGATATTATTTGGGTGCTAGAGACTGCGGGAGTTTGTAGAAATAATGATAAAGGGTTGATAATGAATAGTTTCTGGATATGTGGAAAAAACAAATTGTTGAATGTATTGCATAATGAATGGATTGGTCTTTGTGCCTTAGTTAGAACAATTCAACAGGTTAAGGATTTTAGTATATCTATATTTGTTTAAGGCCTTGTGTTTTTGTATGTTTGGTTGAATTTTTAGATATGTATATCAATGAATATATCTGGTTTCCTTTAATTAATACTAGTTATGCCTTCTAAAAACTAGGTTAATTTCTAAAACATGTAGGTAACAGAGGGTATTCCGGTTACAAGTGTCTATGGACCATGTCCTTAATCTTCTTAACAAAGGTTGGTATCATTGATATCACTTTATTAGAGAGGTGTCTGCGAGGGAGGATCATGTTGAAATGCTTAAATTTAGAATGATGTTGTGTCAATTTTCTTTTGTAACTGCATGTAGGTCTTTGATTTTCTCATATTAATTTATTATTATACTCATTGTATTATTATTATTATTATTTTTTTTTTTATATACCAAATTAGATCTTTTACTCTTATGTAAACTAGAGATGTTTGGTCTAGTTAGGTTTTCATTAATGTTTCTACTTGGATCTTTTACTCCTATTTTAGTATTAATCATTTGGAGATGTTTGGTCCAGTTGGTTTATCTGTTTTACTCTGTTTTTGTATTTTCTTGTCCATCATAGGTATTCTCATTTACTATCCCAAAGTCATTTTTGTATAATTTATGTGGCTAATTAGCCCCAGAGGAGGGATTTGTAGGAGTAAATGAGATGTATAGGACAGCACATAGATGTATAAAATGGCTGAACATTAAAAATAGATCACAGTAATGAAAGGGAGACACATGGTCTGCTGACCTGACACTAATGAAAGGGAGAGACACATGGTCTGCTGACCTGACACTAATGATAAAGAGATTCATAGTCAGCTGCTTCTAAAAAGAAGGTCTATAGGGTAGAGTCTGCTGATTCCAATAAAGGCAAACAAAACAAAGAGTACATTGACACATTATGCTGACACACTAAAGATAGAGGGACCCATGGTCAGCTGCTTCTAAAAACCTATAGGACAGAATCTGCTGATTCCAATAAAGGCAAGCTGAACAGGGAGTACATTGACACATTAATGAAGGGAAGTGAGACATTATGCTGACAAACTAAAAAGATAGAGGGTCCAGCCACCATTATAATCTAACTGAAAACAGATATGGGCGTTATAGGGCATGAACCAGTAGGAAGCTTGAACTAAAAGATAATGGTGGTGAAAGACTTAAGAAATGAAAGGTCATTTGCATAAGGGATGGACATAATACTATGTGTGTATAAATAGAGTAGCTGGAGTTCTGAGAAAGGGTGTGTTCCGCGGGGACATGCCAGTTGGCTATACAATTGTAATAAAAAGCATGTTTGATTTTACAAGTTCTGATAAGCGTTGTATTTGAAATGATTTTCCACGACACCCCCCCCCCCCTTTTACGCTGCTGTTACTCTCTGTTTATTATCTATGCATAGTCCCTTTAACTCTACCTACATGTACATACTACCTCAATTACCTCGACTAACCGGTGCCTCTTCACATTGACTCTGTACTGTTAGCCCCTGAATATAGCCTCGCTACTGTTATTTAACTGCTGCTCTTTTTACTCATCTATTTTCTACTTAACACTTATTTTTCTTAAAACTGCTGGCTTCCGGGTTAAGTGGGCATTGTGTCAAGAAGCAGTGAGGCCAGGTTGGGTTGTGTTTCGGAGGCTCTCGACCTTCGTCTCTCCCGAGTCCGTACGGGAGTTGCAGCAATGAGACTAGACTGTATCTACCAATTGAATACCACGAAATTGGGGAGAAAAAGGGGTTTAAAAAAACAAATTAAAAATAAAACTGCATTGTTGGTTAAGGGCTTGTAAGTAAGCATTTCACTGTTGTATTCGGCGCATGTGACAAATACAATTTTTATTTGTTAAACATATTAACACACTTAAGTCAGGGTCACAGAAATCAGACTTTATGTAGAAGTCATTGAGTTCATTTGCCATTGTTTTTTCGTAGGTACAGTGGTTTTCTGTCATATTAGTGATGGATTTTAATGGTAACCCTTGTCCTTCTAACCTGGTTTGTTGTCTAATTCTACCAGAGTAATTACAGTATATTGCCAGAAAACACAATTTTATTGTCATCATCTGATAATAGTCGAATAGAGGCTTTATAATAATCAACAATACAAGTCAAACGTTTGGACCTTCTCAAGGGTTTGTAGAATAATAGCAAAAGATAAATGAATAATGAACTGCATTGTTGATTTGGGGCATTTCACGTTAATGTTTACACCTGTTGTATTCGGCGCATGTGACAAATAACATTTGATTTGATTTGACGAAGCTCAAACCAGATGGGATGGCATATTGCTGCAGAAATGCTGTGGTAGCCATGCTGGTTAAGTGTGCCTTGAATTCTAAATAAATCACAGACAGTGTCACCAGCAAAGCACCCCCCCCACCATCACACCTCCTCCTCCATGCTTCACGGTGGGAACCACACATGCTGAGATCATCCGTTCATCTTCTTTGCGTCTCACTAAGACAAGGCGGTTGGAAACAAAAATCTTAAATTTGGACTCATCAAATCAAATCAAATTTTATTGGTCACATACACATGGTTAGCAGATGTTAATGGTCACATACACATGGTTAGCAGATGTTAATGGTCACATACACATGGTTAGCAGATGTTATTGGTCACATACACATGGTTAGCAGATGTTAATGGTCACATACACATGGTTAGCAGATGTTAATGGTCACATACACATGGTTAGCAGATGTTATTGGTCACATACACATGGTTAGCAGATGTTAATGCGAGTGTAGCGAAATACTTGTGCTTCTAGTTCCGACAATGCAGTAATATCTAACAAGTAATCTAACAATTTCACAAAAACTACCTTATACACACAAGTGTAAAGGAATGAATACGAATATGTACATAAAAATATATATGGATGAGCGATGGCCGAACGGCATAGGCAAGATGCAGTAGACAGTAGACAGCCCGACAGGATGCCCGACAGGATGCTCTCGATTGTGCATCTGTAAAAGTTTGAGTGTTTTTGGTGACAAGCCAAATTTCTTCAGCCTCCTGAGTTGAAGAGGCGCTGTTGCAGCAATTCGAACATGAAGGCCTGATTCACGCAGTCTCCTCTGAACTGTTGCGCCTTCTTCACAATGCTGTCTGTGTGGGTGGACCATTTCAGTTTGTTCGTGATGTGTACGCAGAGGAACTTAAAACTTTCCACCTTCTCCACTACTGTCCCGTCGATGTGGATAGAGGGGTGCTCCATTTGCTGTTTCCTGAAGTCCACGATCATCTCCTTTGTTTTGTTGACGTTGAGTGTGAGGTTATTTTACTGACACCACACTCCGAGGGCCCTCACCTCCTCCCTGTAGGCCGTCTCGTCGTTGTTGGTAATCAAGCCTACCACTGTAGTGTCGTCTGCAAACTTGATGATTGAGTTGGAGGCGTGCAAGGCCATGCAGTCATGGGTGAACAGGGAGTACAGGAGAGGGCTGAGAACGTTCCCTTGTGGCGCCTCTGTGTTGAGGATCAGCGGGGTAGAGATGTTGTTTCCTACCCGTCAGAAGTCCAGGACCCAGTTGCACAGGGCGGGGTCGAGACCCAGGGTCTCGAGCTTAATGGCGAGTTTTGAGGGTACTATGGTGTTAAATGCTGAGCTGTAGTCGATGAAAAGCATTCTTACATAGGTATTCCTCTTGTCCAGATGGGTTAGGGCAGTGTGCAGTGTGATTGCGATTGCGTCATCTGTGGACCTATTGGGGCGGTAAGCAAATTGGAGTGGGTCTAGGGTGTCAGGTAGGGTGGAGGTGATATGATCCTTGACTAGTCTCTCAAAGCACTTCATGATGACGGAGGTGAGTGCTATGGGGCGATAGTCATTTAGTTCAGTTACCTTAGCTTTCTTGGGAACTGGAACAATGGTGGCCTTGCGAGGGTTATCACGTTTAAATGCTTTACTCACGTTGGTGAAGGAGAGCCCACAGGTTTTGGTAGCGGGCCGTGTCGTATATTGTCCTCAAAGCGAGCAAAGAAGTTGTTTAGTTTGTCTGGGAGCATATATCGTGGTCCGCGACGGGGCTGGTTTTCTTTTTGTAATCCGTGATTGACTGTAGACCCTGCCACATACCTCTCGTGTCTGAGCCATTGAATTGCGACTCTACTTTGTCTCTATACTGACGCTTAGCTTGTTTGATTGCCATGCGGAGGGAATAGCTACACTGTTTGTATTCGGTCATGTTTCCGGTCGCCTTGCCCTGATTAAAAGCAGTGGTTCGCGCTTTCAGTTTTGTACGAATGCTGCCATCAAGCCACGGTTTCTGGTTGGGGAAGGTTTTAATAGTCGCCGTGGGTACAACATCACCGATGCACTTGCTAATAAACTCGCTCACCGAATCAGCGTATACATCAATGTTGTTGTTCGACTCTATCCGGAACATATCCCAGTCCACGTGATCGAAGCAATCTTGAAGCGTGGAATCAGATTGGTCGGACCAGCGTTGAACAGACCTGAGCACGGGCGTTTCCTGTTTTAGTTTCTGTCTATAGGCTGGCTGCAACAAAATGGAGTCGTGGTCAGATTTTCTGAAAGGAGGGCGGGGCAGGGCTTTGTATGCGTCGCGGAAGTTAGAGTAACAATGGTCCAGAATGCTGCCAGCCCGGGTCGCACATTCGATATGCTGATAAAATTTAGGGAGTCTTGTTTTCAGATTAGCCTTGTTAAAATCCCCAGCTACAATGAATGCAGCCTCAGGATATGTGGTTTCCAGTTTACATAGAGTCCAATGAAGTTCATTCAGGACCATCGATGTGTCTGCTTGGGGGGGATATACACGACTGTGATTATAATCGAAGAGAATTCTCTTGGTAGATAATACGGTCGACATTTGATTGTAAGGAATTCTAGGTCAGGTGAGCAAAAGGACAGAGTTCCACCGGTCTAATCGCCATTGTTCATGTTTCTTGGCCCAAGCAAGTCTCTTCTTCTTATTGGTGTCCTTTAGTAGTGGTTTCTTTGCAGCAATTTGAACATGAAGGCCTGATTCACGCAGTCTTCTCTGAACAGTTGATGTTGAGATGTGTCTGTTACTTGAACTCTGTGGAGAATTTACTTGGGCTGCAATTTCTGAGGCTAGTAACTCTAATGAACTTATCCTCTGCAGCAGAGGTAACTCTGGGTCTTCCTTTCCTGTGGCGGTCCGCATAAGATCTAGCTTCATCATAGCGCTTGATGGTTTTTGCGACTTCACCTGAAGAAACTTTCAAAGTTCTTGACATTTTCTGCATTGACTGACCTTCATGTCTTAAAATTATGATGTACTGTCATTTCTCTTTGCTTATTTGAGCTGTTCTTGCCATAATATGGACTTGGTCTTTTACCAAATAGGTCTATCTTCTGTATACCACCCATACCTTGTCACAACACAACTGATTGGCTCAAACGTATTAAGAAGGAAATACATTTCACAAATTAACTTATAACAAGGCACACCTGTCAATTGAAAGGCATTCCATGTGACTACCTCATGAAGCTGGTTGAGAGAATGCCAAGAGTGTGCAAAGCTGTCATCAAGGCAAAGGATGGCTACTTTGAAGAATCTCAAATATAAAACACATTTGTTTAACACTTTTTTGGTTACTACATGATTCCATATGTGTTATTTCATAGTGTTGATGTCTTCACTATTATTCTACAATGTAGAAAATGGTAAAAATAAATTAAGAAAAACCGTTGAATGTGTAGGTGTATCCAAACTTTTGACTGGTACTGTAGATTTATTAGATTTATTAGTAAATGAAAAACCGGTAGGCTGTTTGCTGCCCAATTACACAAGAGTAATTAAAATACACATAACACAATTTTATCAGGTGATAGCTGAACATAAGTCATCATGAGATAATGGCCTAATAATCAAGAATTAGTTGTAATAAATTAAAAACTGGTAGACTAATAACTGACGTCAAAATTATTTTTAATTTCATATTTAAGCTATAAGTGAGGTGTTTTTGTTGTGTGTTTTGTTAACGTTCAAATGGCACAGTAAGATTTTCCATCAAGAAGACTGGCTTTCAGCTCTCTCAGTCTGGTTTCAGACGGTCGGGATCGGACCAGTAAAAACCGTCTAACCAATTACAAAGCGCTGTTGGAACGCCAATCGCAGTTGAGCCTCCCACTTCCGGACACCACGTAGGCAGCTAGCCAGACTTGACTCTGTAAGCAGAAGACAACACCCGCCATCTTGTCTGTCAGTCGAAGTTCCCACACTGCAGTGCGGTATTGTTGTTAGGGTTAAACATGGCGTCGGTGAGCTGTCCGTTACAGAGAACCTTCTCCCGCCCCGCCACCAACTCGCCCCAGCCCAACACCAGCCCGGTACTCTGTCGGGAGCGGTTATGGGTGTTGTCGGTGCAGCGTTACGGGAGAGACCGAGGCTTCAGTCTGTATTTCCCCCAGAACATCAGCTCCTCAGACAGCCTCTACGACGCTACTCTGACAGATGGGGACTGCAGGTGGGTGGGTGTGACTGGATAGTGTTGAGGGTAGACTAGCAGGGTAAACAACGGAGAGGTAGGCTGCTACAGTAGCGCAACGTTAGTGGATGGTGTAGATAACTAGTATTGTAGAGTAGCGCTGGTAAGGGACGGGTCGAAATGTAATAAACATTTTGTATTGTATATGTCTCTTTCCATTCATCTAATGACTGCTGCACAGTGTGGGCGCTGGAATTATATTTAGGATGAATGTACGCCGGTAGCCTACAGGAGATTTTTGAAGTAGGCTAATCAGATTAAAACAGTTTGACGGGTTGTGTTTATGCCACATATAAGGCAATACATTTTAAAAGTTAAATTACAAATATGTGACCGACTGGCTCGATTCGGTCTTATGTAGAAAAAATAATGAAATTGTGTTTGTTTTTTACTGTGTGTCTGACTGGACTAGGTTACTGTGTGTCTGACTGGACTAGGTTACTGTCTGTCTGACTGGACTAGGTTACTGTGTGTCTGACTGGACTAGGTTACTGTCTGTCTGACCGGACTAGGTTACTGTGTTTCTGACTGGACTAGGTTACTGTCTGTCTGACCGGACTAGGTTACTGTCTGTCTGACCGGACTAGGTTACTGTCTGTCTGACTGGACTAGGTTACTGTGTGTCTGACTGGACTAGGTTACTGTGTGTCTGACTGGACTAGGTTACTGTCTGTCTGACTGGACTAGGTTACTGTCTGTCTGACTGGACTAGGTTACTGTGTGTCTGACTGGACTAGGTTACTGTGTGTCTGACTGGACTAGGTTACTGTGTGTCTGACTGGACTAGGTTACTGTGTGTCTGACTGGACTAGGTTACTGTGTGTCTGACTGGACTAGGTTACTGTGTCCCTGACTGGACTAGGTTACTGTCTGTCTGACTGGACTAGGTTACTGTGTGTCTGACTGGACTAGGTTACTGTGTCCCTGACTGGACTAGGTTACTGTGTCCCTGACTGGACTAGGTTACTGTCTGTCTGACTGGACTAGGTTACTGTGTGTCTGACTGGACTAGGTTACTGTGTGTCTGTCTGACTGGACTAGGTTACTGTGTGTCTGACTGGACTAGGTTACTGTGTGTCTGACCGGACTAGGTTACTGTCTGTCTGACTGGACTAGGTTACTGTGTGTCTGACTGGACTAGGTTACTGTGTGTCTGACTGGACTAGGTTACTGTCTGTCTGACTGGACTAGGTTACTGTCTGTCTGACTGGACTAGGTTACTGTCTGTCTGACCGGACTAGGTTACTGTGTGTCTGACTGGACTAGGTTACTGTGTGTCTGACTGGACTAGGTTACTGTCTGTCTGACCGGACTAGGTTACTGTGTGTCTGACCGGACTAGGTTACTGTGTGTCTGACTGGACTAGGTTACTGTCTGTCTGACTGGACTAGGTTACTGTCTGTCTGACCGGACTAGGTTACTGTGTGTCTGACTGGACTAGGTTACTGTGTGTCTGACTGGACTAGGTTACTGTCTGTCTGACCGGACTAGGTTACTGTGTGTCTGACCGGACTAGGTTACTGTGTGTCTGACTGGACTAGGTTACTGTCTGTCTGACTGGACTAGGTTACTGTCTGTCTGACCGGACTAGGTTACTGTGTGTCTGACTGGACTAGGTTACTGTCTGTCTGACCGGACTAGGTTACTGTGTGTCTGACTGGACTAGGTTACTGTGTGTCTGACTGGACTAGGTTACTGTCTGTCTGACTGGACTAGGTTACTGTCTGTCTGACCGGACTAGGTTACTGTGTGTCTGACTGGACTAGGTTACTGTGTGTCTGACTGGACTAGGTTACTGTGTGTCTGACTGGACTAGGTTACTGTGTGTCTGACTGGACTAGGTTACTGTGTGTCTGACTGGACTAGGTTACTGTGTGTCTGACTGGACTAGGTTACTGTGTGTCTGACCGGACTAGGTTACTGTGTGTCTGACTGGACTAGGTTACTGTGTGTCTGACTGGACTAGGTTACTGTGTGTCTGACTGGACTAGGTTACTGTGTGTCTGACTGGACTAGGTTACTGTCTGTCTGACCGGACTAGGTTACTGTGTGTCTGACTGGACTAGGTTACTGTCTGTCTGACTGGACTAGGTTACTGTCTGTCTGACTGGACTAGGTTACTGTCTGTCTGACTGGACTAGGTTACTGTGTCCCTGACTGGACTAGGTTACTGTGTGTCTGACTGGACTAGGTTACTGTGTGTGTCTGACTGGACTAGGTTACTGTGTGTCTGACTGGACTAGGTTACTGTGTGTCTGACTGGACTAGGTTACTGTGTGTCTGACTGGACTAGGTTACTGTCTGTCTGACTGGACTAGGTTACTGTCTGTCTGACCGGACTAGGTTACTGTGTGTCTGACTGGACTAGGTTACTGTCTGTCTGACTGGACTAGGTTACTGTCTGTCTGACCGGACTAGGTTACTGTGTGTCTGACTGGACTAGGTTACTGTCTGTCTGACTGGACTAGGTTACTGTCTGTCTGACTGGACTAGGTTACTGTGTGTCTGACTGGACTAGGTTACTGTGTGTCTGACTGGACTAGGTTACTGTGTGTCTGACTGGACTAGGTTACTGTGTGTGTGTGTCTGACTGGACTAGGTTACTGTGTGTGTGTGTCTGACTGGACTAGGTTACTGTGTGTCTGTCTGACTGGACTAGGTTACTGTGTGTCTGACTGGACTAGGTTACTGTGTGTCTGACTGGACTAGGTTACTGTGTGTCTGTCTGACTGGACTAGGTTACTGTGTGTCTGTCTGACTGGACTAGGTTACTGTGTGTCTGTCTGACCGGACTAGGTTACAGAATGCCTACAATGGTCTGGACAGTGTTCAGTGTGTGTATTTTGTGGAATGGAGATGTGAATTCCAGAGAGATTAATATTCAACATGTAGCTTGCTAGCCTGGGTTCCAGTCTTTGTTTCTTAATAGAATTGGCAGGAAGGTTTGATGAAAAAACAGTTGTTATTGCAGTTAGCCCAGCCGGCTAGCTGCAGTTGTTATTGTAGTTAGCCCAGCTGGCTAGCTGCAGTTGTTATTGTAGTTAGCCCAGCTAGCTAGCTGCAGTTGTTATTGTAGTTAGCCCAGCTAGCTAGCTGCAGTTGTTATTGTAGTTAGCCCAGCTGGCTAGCTGCAGTTGTTATTGTAGTTAGCCCAGCTGGCTAGCTGCAGTTGTTATTGTAGTTAGCCCAGCTGGCTAGCTCAGTTGTTATTGTAGTTAGCCCAGCTGGCTAGCTGCAGTTGATATTGTAGTTAGCCCAGCTGGCTAGCTGCAGTTGTTATTGTAGTTAGCCCAGCTGGCTAGCTGCAGTTGTTATTGTAGTTAGCCCAGCTGGCTAGCTGCAGTTGTTATTGTAGTTAGCCCAGCTGGCTAGCTGCAGTTGTTATTGTAGTTAGCCCAGCTGGCTAGCTGCAGTTGTTATTGTAGTTAGCCCAGCTGGCTAGCTGCAGTTGTTATTGTAGTTAGCCCAGCTGGCTAGCTGCAGTTGTTATTGTAGTTAGCCCAGCTGGCTGCAGTTGTTATTGTAGTTAGCCCAGCTGGCTAGCTGCAGTTGTTATTGTAGTTAGCCCAGCTGGCTAGCTGCAGTTGTTATTGTAGTTAGCCCAGCTGGCTAGCTGTAGTTGTTATTGTAGTTAGCCCAGCTGGCTGCAGTTGTTATTGTAGTTAGCCCAGCTGGCTGCAGTTGTTATTGTAGTTAGCCCAGCTGGCTAGCTGCAGTTGTTATTGTAGTTAGCCCAGCTGGCTAGCTGCAGTTGTTATTGTAGTTAGCCCAGCTGGCTAGCTGCAGTTGTTATTGTAGTTAGCCCAGCTGGCTAGCTGCAGTTGTTATTGTAGTTAGCCCAGCTGGCTAGCTGCAGTTGTTATTGTAGTTAGCCCGGCTGGCTAGCTGCAGTTTTTATTGTAGTTAGCCCGGCTAGCTAGCTGCAGTTGTTATTGTAGTTAGCCCAGCTAGCTAGCTGCAGTTGTTATTGTAGTTAGCCCAGCTGGCTAGCTGCAGTTGTTATTGTAGTTAGCCCAGCTGGCTAGCTGCAGTTGTTATTGTAGTTAGCCCGGCTGGCTAGCTGCAGTTTTTATTGTAGTTAGCCCGGCTAGCTAGCTGCAGTTGTTATTGTAGTTAGCCCGGCTAGCTAGCTGCAGTTGTTATTGTAGTTAGCCCGGCTAGCTAGCTGCAGTTGTTATTGTAGTTAGCCCAGCTAGCTAGCTGCAGTTTTTATTGTAGTTAGCCCAGCTGGCTAGCTGCAGTTGTTATTGTAGTTAGCCCAGCTAGCTAGCTGCAGTTGTTATTGTAGTTAGCCCAGCTAGCTAGCTGCAGTTGTTATTGTAGTTAGCCCAGCTGGCTAGCTGCAGTTGTTATTGTAGTTAGCCCGGCTGGCTAGCTGCAGTTTTTATTGTAGTTAGCCCAGCTAGCTAGCTGCAGTTGTTATTGTAGTTAGCCCAGCTAGCTAGCTGCAGTTGTTATTGTAGTTAGCCCAGCTAGCTAGCTGCAGTTGTTATTGTAGTTAGCCCAGCTAGCTAGCTGCAGTTGTTATTGTAGTTAGCCCAGCTAGCTAGCTGCAGTTGTTATTGTAGTTAGCCCAGCTAGCTAGCTGCAGTTGTTATTGTAGTTAGCCCAGCTAGCTAGCTGCAGTTGTTATTGTAGTTAGCCCAGCTAGCTAGCTGCAGTTGTTATTGTAGTTAGCCCAGCTAGCTAGCTGCAGTTGTTATTGTAGTTAGCCCAGCTAGCTAGCTGCAGTTGTTATTGTAGTTAGCCCAGCTAGCTAGCTGCAGTTGTTATTGTAGTTAGCCCAGCTAGCTAGCTGCAGTTGTTATTGTAGTTAGCCCAGCCAGCTAGCTGCAGTTGTTATTGTAGTTAGCCCAGCCAGCTAGCTGCAGTTGTTATTGTAGTTAGCCCAGCCGGCTAGCTGCAGTTGTTATTGTAGTTAGCCCAGCCGGCTAGCTGCAGTTGTTATTGTAGTTAGCCCAGCTGGCTAGCTGCAGTTGTTATTGTAGTTAGCCCAGCTAGCTAGCTGCAGTTGTTATTGTAGTTAGCCCAGCTAGCTTGCTGCATTTTTTATTGTAGTTAGCCCAGCTGGCTAGCTGCAGTTGTTATTGTAGTTAGCCCAGCTAGCTAGCTGCAGTTGTTATTGTAGTTAGCCCAGCTAGCTAGCTGCAGTTGTTATTGTAGTTAGCCCAGCTGGCTAGCTGCAGTTGTTATTGTAGTTAGCCCAGCTGGCTAGCTGCAGTTGTTATTGTAGTTAGCCCGGCTGGCTAGCTGCAGTTTTTATTGTAGTTAGCCCAGCTAGCTAGCTGCAGTTGTTATTGTAGTTAGCCCAGCTGGCTAGCTGCAGTTGTTATTGTAGTTAGCCCAGCTGGCTAGCTGCAGTTGTTATTGTAGTTAGCCCAGCTGGCTAGCTGCAGTTGTTATTGTAGTTAGCCCAGCTGGCTAGCTGCAGTTGTTATTGTAGTTAGCCCGGCTGGCTAGCTGCAGTTGTTATTGTAGTTAGCCCGGCTGGCTAGCTGCAGTTGTTATTGTAGTTAGCCCGGCTAGCTAGCTGCAGTTGTTATTGTAGTTAGCCCGGCTAGCTAGCTGCAGTTGTTATTGTAGTTAGCCCGGCTGGCTAGCTGCAGTTGTTATTGTAGTTAGCCCGGCTGGCTAGCTGCAGTTGTTATTGTAGTTAGCCCAGCTGGCTAGCTGCAGTTGTTATTGTAGTTAGCCCGGCTGGCTAGCTGCAGTTGTTATTGTAGTTAGCCCGGCTAGCTAGCTGCAGTTGTTATTGTAGTTAGCCCGGCTAGCTAGCTGCAGTTGTTATTGTAGTTAGCCCAGCTAGCTAGCTGCAGTTGTTATTGTAGTTAGCCCAGCTGGCTAGCTGCAGTTGTTATTGTAGTTAGCCCGGCTGGCTAGCTGCAGTTGTTATTGTAGTTAGCCCAGCTGGCTAGCTGCAGTTGTTATTGTAGTTAGCCCAGCTGGCTAGCTGCAGTTTTTATTGTAGTTAGCCCGGCTAGCTAGCTGCAGTTGTTATTGTAGTTAGCCCGGCTAGCTAGCTGCAGTTGTTATTGTAGTTAGCCCGGCTAGCTAGCTGCAGTTGTTATTGTAGTTAGCCCAGCTAGCTAGCTGCAGTTGTTATTGTAGTTAGCCCAGCTAGCTAGCTGCAGTTGTTATTGTAGTTAGCCCAGCTAGCTAGCTGCAGTTGTTATTGTAGTTAGCCCAGCTAGCTAGCTGCAGTTGTTATTGTAGTTAGCCCAGCTAGCTAGCTGCAGTTGTTATTGTAGTTAGCCCAGCTAGCTAGCTGCAGTTGTTATTGTAGTTAGCCCAGCTAGCTAGCTGCAGTTGTTATTGTAGTTAGCCCAGCTAGCTAGCTGCAGTTGTTATTGTAGTTAGCCCAGCTGGCTAGCTGCAGTTGTTATTGTAGTTAGCCCAGCTAGCTAGCTTATTAAATTCTCCGGCACTGTATACTGTGTTCCTCCTCACCCTGTCTCTCCGTCTTCAGGCTGCGTGTGACCCTTGACCCCAGCCTCAACCGTCTGGTGGAGAGGAACGTGTTCCGGTGTGGCGCTGAGCTACGACATGTTACCTTTTCACCCGGGGAGTCTGTAGGGGAGGAGGAGGAGTGGGGAGGAGGGAGGACTTACAGGCTGGTGAGTGTGGAGGTGGCTGGGGATGGGGATGGAGGAGGGGAAGGCGGGATGGAGGGGCTGACTCCCGGGGTGGAGCTGGAGAGACTGCCATGGTACGGAGCCCAACCAGACCCAGAGAGAGACCCAGGATCCCATCCAGCAGACCCAGCCCTAATCCCAGGCCCAGTCCACCTAGAGAGGGCCCAGGCCCCCAGCTTGCTGCCCCTCAGGGCCAGGAGGAGCTGCTATCTGCCCCTCTGGAACAACCAGGACTACAGTGGACCAGCCTGGAGGGAGACCCCCAACTCAGAGGACTCAGAGAACTCAGAGGACTCGGACCCGGATGTAGAGGGTGCGTAGTAGTTTTAGGACAGAGCAGGAGTGTGTTCTCTCTCCAGGTGTGTGTGTGTTGTCTCTCTCCAGGTGTGTATTGTCTCTCTCCAGGTGTGTATTGTCTCTCTCCAGGTGTGTATTGTCTCTCTCCAGGTGTGTATTGTCTCTCTCCAGGTGTGTGTTGTCTCTCTCCAGGTGTGTGTGTGTTGTCTCTCTCCAGGTGTGTGTGTGTTGTCTCTCTCCAGGTGTGTATTGTCTCTCTCCAGGTGTGTGTGTATTGTCTCTCTCCAGGTGTGTGTTGTCTCTCTCCAGGTGTGTGTTGTCTCTCTCCAGGTGTGTATTGTCTCTCTCCAGGTGTGTGTTGTCTCTCTCCAGGTGTGTATTGTCTCTCTCCAGGTGTGTGTTGTCTCTCTCCAGGTGTGTGTTGTCTCTCTCCAGGTGTGTGTTGTCTCTCTCCAGGTGTGTGTTGTCTCTCTCCAGGTGTGTGTTGTCTCTCTCCAGGTGTGTGTTGTCTCTCTCCAGGTGTGTATTGTCTCTCTCCAGGTGTGTGTTGTCTCTCTCCAGGTGTGTGTTGTCTCTCTCCAGGTGTGTGTTGTCTCTCTCCAGGTGTGTGTTGTCTCTCTCCAGGTGTGTGTTGTCTCTCTCCAGGTGTGTATTGTCTCTCTCCAGGTGTGTGTTGTCTCTCTCCAGGTGTGTGTTGTCTCTCTCCAGGTGTGTGTTGTCTCTCTCCAGGTGTGTGTTGTCTCTCTCCAGGTGTGTATTGTCTCTCTCCAGGTGTGTGTTGTCTCTCTCCAGGTGTGTGTTGTCTCTCTCCAGGTGTGTGTTGTCTCTCTCCAGGTGTGTGTTGTCTCTCTCCAGGTGTGTGTTGTCTCTCTCCAGGTGTGTATTGTCTCTCTCCAGGTGTGTGTTGTCTCTCTCCAGGTGTGTGTTGTCTCTCTCCAGGTGTGTGTTGTCTCTCTCCAGGTGTGTGTTGTCTCTCTCCAGGTGTGTGTTGTCTCTCTCCAGGTGTGTGTTGTCTCTCTCCAGGTGTGTGTTGTCTCTCTCCAGGTGTGTATTGTCTCTCTCCAGGTGTGTGTTGTCTCTCTCCAGGTGTGTGTTGTCTCTCTCCAGGTGTGTGTGTATTGTCTCTCTCCAGGTGTGTGTTGTCTCTCTCCAGGTGTGTGTGTATTGTCTCTCTCCAGGTGTGTGTTGTCTCTCTCCAGGTGTGTGTTGTCTCTCTCCAGGTGTGTGTGTATTGTCTCTCTCCAGGTGTGTGTGTGTTGTCTCTCTCCAGGTGTGTGTGTGTTGTCTCTCTCCAGGTGTGTGTGTGTTGTCTCTCTCCAGGTGTGTGTGTGTTGTCTCTCTCCAGGTGTGTGTGTGTTGTCTCTCTCCAGGTGTGTGTGTGTTGTCTCTCTCCAGGTGTGTGTGTGTTGTCTCTCTCCAGGTGTGTATTGTCTCTCTCCAGGTGTGTGTGTGTTGTCTCTCTCCAGGTGTGTGTGTGTTGTCTCTCTCCAGGTGTGTGTGTGTTGTCTCTCTCCAGGTGTGTGTTGTCTCTCTCCAGGTGTGTGTTGTCTCTCTCCAGGTGTGTATTGTCTCTCTCCAGGTGTGTGTGTGTTGTCTCTCTCCAGGTGTGTGTTGTCTCTCTCCAGGTGTGTATTGTCTCTCTCCAGGTGTGTGTGTGTTGTGTCTCTCCAGGTGTGTGTGTGTTGTCTCTCTCCAGGTGTGTGTGTGTTGTCTCTCTCCAGGTGTGTGTGTGTTGTCTCCAGGTGTGTGTTGTCTCTCTCCAGGTGTGTGTGTGTGTTGTCTCTCTCCAGGTGTGTGTGTGTTGTCTCTCCAGGTGTGTGTGTGTGTTGTCTCTCTCCATATTAGAGGTCGACCGATTATGATTTTTCAATGCCGATACCGATACCTATTATTGGAGGACAAAAAAAACCGATACCGATTAATCGGTCGATTTATTTAAAATATATATATATATATTTTTATATATATATATATATATATATATATATATATATATATATATATATATATATATATATATATATATATCATACACACACACACATTTTTGTAATAATGACAATTGCAACAATACTGAATGAACAATGAACACTTTTATTTTAACTTAATATAATACATAAATACACACACGCACACACAGCTCTGAAGGACAATGATACTGAAGAGTCTGCTTAGGAGACAAATACTCTCAACTGTTTGAATAAAAATAGAGTTTCAGTTACCTGTGATGAATGTTGAAAACAAAAACTTTAATTTCTATATGCAGGAAATCCTATTTTAATAATGGGCATGGTAAGAATTGACAACCAAAGTGCGAGTCATAATTCCCATGACACCTTTTAGCAAAATCTGAAAAGCGGTTCCTTCATTTATTCCATAGGATATTTTTAGATTCACTTAAAATAAGGTCTGTGTTTCGTGTAGGCTTACATCACCGTGCCAATTTTATAACTGTGTAGATATCCATAGGACAAGGTAACTCTGATCAATATTGGCTACATATAAGCGAAGATTATTTTTTTTGTAGAGTGGATTTATGAAAATATGTTGACAAACGTTACCTTATCCTAGTGAGATTTACACGGGTATCAAAACGTCGAGGCGGTTTAAGCCTGCACGAAACACAGACCTTATTTGAAGTAGATCAAGACATTCTCCATGGAAGACATGAACGGTAAAATAACGAAGGAACCCCTTTCAAGTTCAGCCGCAAGTTATTACAGGAATTATAACGCGTCGACTATTTCTCTCTAAACCATATACCTTTGACTAATCCGGAAACTATCACCTCGAAAACAAAACGTTTATTCCGTTCCGTATTTTATCTAACAGGTGGCATCCATGAGTCTAAATATTCCTGTTACATTGCACAACCTTCAATGTTATGTCATAATTACGTAAAATTCTGGCAAATTAGTTCGCAAAGAGCCAGGCGGCCCAAACTGTTGCATATACCCTGACTCTGCGTGCAATGAACGCAAGAGAAATGACACAATTTCACCTGGTTAATATTGCCTGCTAACCTGGATTTCTTTTAGCTAAATATGCAGGTTTAAAAATATATACTTGTGTATTGATTTTAAGAAAGGCATTGATGTTTTTGGTTAAGTACACATTGGAGCAATGACAGTCATTGATTGATTGTTTTTTATAAGATAAGTTTAATGCTAGCAAGTAACTTACCTTACCAACTTACCTGCATTCGCCAACAGGCAGGGTCCTCGTGGAGTGCAATGTATTCAATGCAAGATTGGATCCCCCGAGCTGACAAGGTTAAAAATCTGTCCTAGGCTCCATCATTGAAAATAAGAATGTGTTCTTAACTGACTTGCCTATTTAAATAAAGAATAAATAAAGGTGTAAAAAAAAATAAAATAAAAAAAATAATAATAATCGGCAAATCGGCGCCCAAAAATACCGATTTCCGATTGTTATGAAAACTTGAAATCGGCCCCGATTAATCGGCCATTCCGATGTGTATGTGTTGTCTCTCTCCAGGTGCTCGGGCTACAGTGACGCTAGCTGAACTGCAGGAGGACTTCCTGTCCCGTAAGGGCGGTGCCACAGTGAGGAGGGGTGTGGCCAGGGGTGTGCTGGTGGTGCGAGTTCTAAACAAGTCCAGAGTGATGTATTATGGGAAATCAGACAGCAATTGTGAATGCCCTTATAAGGTTAGTACACACACCATACAGGCATATATACACATACATACACATATACAGAACCAGTCAAAAGTTCGGACACACCTACTCATTCAAGGGTTTTTCTTTATATGTACTATTTTCTACATTGTAGAATAATAGTGAAGACATCAACACTATGAAATAACACATATGGAATCATGTAGTATCCAAAACAGTGTTCAACAAATCAAAATATATTTTATATTTGAGATTCTTCAAAGTAGCCACCTTTTTCCTTGATGACAGCTTTGCACACTCTTGGCATTCTCTCAACCAACTTCATGAGGTAGTCACCTGGAATGCCTTTCAATAAACAGGTGTGCCTTCTTAAAAGTTAATTTGTGGAATTTCTTTCCTTCTTCATATTTTTGAGCCAATCAGTTGTGTTGTGACAAGGTAGGGGTGGTATACAGAAGATAGCCCTATTTGGTAAAAGACCAAGTCCATATTACGGCAAGAACAGCTCAAATAAGCAAAGAGAAACGACAGTCCATCATTACTTTAAGACATAAAGGTCAGTCAAAGCGCTATGATGAAACTGGCTCTCATGATGACCACCACAGGAAAGGAAGACCCAGAGTTACCTCTGCTGCAGAGGATAAGTTCATTAGAGTTACCAGCCTCAGAAATTGCAGCCCAAATAAATGCTCCAGAGTTCAAGTAACGGACACATCTCAACATCAACTGATCAGAGGAGAATGTGTGAGTCAGGTCTTCATGGTCGATTTGCTGCAAAGAAACCACTACTAAAGGACACCAATAAGAAGAAGAGACTTGCTTGGGCCAAGAAACATGAGCAATGGACATTAGACCGGCGGAAATCTGTCCTTTGGTCTGAGGAGTCCAAATTTGTGATTTTTGGTTCCAGCCGCCGTGTCTTTGTGAGACACAGAGTAGGTGAACGGATGATCTCTGCATGTGTGGTTCCCAGCGTGAAGCATGGAGGAGGAGGTGTGAATGTGTGGGGGTGCTTTGCTGGTGACACTGTCTGTGATTTATTCAAGGCACACTTTACCAGCATGGCTACCACAGCATTCTGCGGTGAAACACCATCCCATCTGGTTTGGCCTTAGTGGGACTATCATTTGTTTTTCAACAGGACAATGACCCAACACACCTACAGGCTGTGTAAGGGCTATTTGACCAAGAAGGAGAGTGATGGAGTGCTGGCCTCTACAATCACCCAACCTTAAATAAATTGACTTAATAAATGTATCACTAGTCAATTTAAATAACGCCACTAAAATAATGTTTACAAACCCCACATTACTCATCTCATATGTATATTCTGTACTCTATACCATCTACTGCATCTTGCCTATGCCGTTTGGCCATCGCTCATCCATATATCTATATGTACATATTCTTATTCATTCCTTTACACTTGTGTGTATAAGGTCGTTTTTGTGAAATTGTTAGATTACTTGTTAGATATTACTGCATAGTCGGAACTAGAAGCACAAGCATTTCTCTACATTCGCAATAACATCTGCTAACCATGTGTATGTGACCAATAACATTGGATTTGATTTGACCTCAACCCAATTAGATGGTTTGGAATGAGTCGGACCGCAGAGGGAAGAAAAAGCAGCCAAGAAGTGCTCAGCATATGTGGGAATTCTTTCAAGTCTGTTGGAAAAGCATTCCAGGTGAAACTGGTTGAGAGAATGCCAAGTGTGCAAAGCTGTCATCATGGCAAAGGGTGGCTACTTTGAAGAATCTCAAATATAAAATACATTTGTTTAACACTTTTTTGGTTACTACATGATTCCATATGTGTTATTTCATAGTTTTGATGTCTTCACTATTATTCTACAATGTAGAAAATAGTAAAAATAAAGAAAAACCCTTGAATGAGTAGCTGTGTAATCTTTTGACTGGTACTGTATATTTAATAGTGCAGTTAGTTCCTAGGCCGTCATTGTAAATAAGAATTTGTTCTTAACTGACTTGACTGACTTGTCTAGTTAAATAATGGTAAAATAAATTAAAATGTGTAAAAACACACTGACTGAATATTCTCTCTCTGTCTGCTTTTCTCCCCTCCTCTTCCTCTCTTTCCTCAGGCGGTGTTGGAGGTGTGTGACGTGTCGGGGTGTGTGTGTGTGTGTGTGCTGTGGAACAGTGTGTGTGTGTCGTGGTATGGCAGACTGAGACCAGGTCAGGTATTGAGAACGAGAGGCTTCAGAGTCAAGGAGAGCTACGACAAGAGAGACCACCAACATATAGGTAACACTAGAGACCACCAACATATAGGTAACACTAGAGACCACCAACACTAGAGACCACCGACATATAGGAAACACTAGAGACCACCGACATATAGGAAACACTAGAGACCACCGACATATAGGAAACACTAGAGACCACCGACATATAGGAAACACTAGAGACCACCGACATATAGGAAACACTAGAGACCACCGACATATAGGAAACACTAGAGACCACCGACATATAGGAAACACTAGAGACCACCAACATATAGGAAACACTAGAGACCACCAACACTAGAGACCACCGACATATAGGAAACACTAGAGACCACCGACATATAGGTAACACTAGAGACCACCAACACTAGAGACCACCGACATATAGGAAACACTAGAGACCACCAACATATAGGAAACACTAGAGACCACCGACATATAGGAAACACTAGAGACCACCGACATATAGGAAACACTAGAGACCACCGACATATAGGAAACACTAGAGACCACCGACATATAGGAAACACTAGAGACCACCGACATATAGGAAACGCTAGAGACCACCGACATATAGGAAACACTAGAGACCACCGACATATAGGAAACGCTAGAGACCACCGACATATAGGTAACACTAGAGACCACCGACAAATAGGTAACACTAGAGACCACCGTCATATAGGTAACACTAGAGACCACCGACACTAGAGACCACCGACATATAGGTAACACTAGAGACCACCGACAAATAGGTAACACTAGAGACCACCGACATATAGGTAACACTAGAGACCACCGACATATAGGTAACACTAGAGACCACCGTCATATAGGTAACACTAGAGACCACCAACACTAGAGACCACCGACATATAGGTAACACTAGAGACCACCGTCATATAGGTAACACTAGAGACCACCGACATATAGGTAACACTAGAGACCACCAACACTAGAGACCACCGACATATAGGAAACACTAGAGACCACCGACATATAGGTAACACTAGAGACCACCGTCATATAGGTAACACTAGAGACCACCGACATATAGGTAACACTAGAGACCACCGACATATAGGTAACACTAGAGACCACCAACACTAGAGACCACCGACATATAGGAAACACTAGAGACCACCAACATATAGGTAACACTAGAGACCACCGACATATAGGTAACACTAGAGACCACCAACACTAGAGACCACCGACATATAGGTAACTCTAGAGACCACCGGCATATAGGTAACACTAGAGACCACCGACATATAGGTAACACTGGAGACCACCGACATATAGGAAACACTAGAGACCACCGACATATAGGAAACACTAGAGACCACCGACATATAGGTAACACTAGAGACCACCGACATATAGGTAACACTAGAGACCACCGACATATAGGTAACTCTAGAGACCACCGACATATAGGTAACACTAGAGACCACCGACATATAGGAAACACTAGAGACCACCGACACTAGAGACCACCGACAAATAGGTAACACTAGAGACCACCGACATATAGGTAACACTAGAGACCACCGACATATAGGAAACACTAGAGACCACCGACACTAGAGACCACCGACATATAGGTAACACTAGAGACCACCGACATATAGGTAACACTAGAGACCACCGACATATAGGTAACACTAGAGACCACCGACATATAGGTAACTCTAGAGACCACCGACATATAGGTAACACTAGAGACCACCGACATATAGGAAACACTAGAGACCACCGACACTAGAGACCACCGACATATAGGTAACTCTAGAGACCACCGACATATAGGTAACACTAGAGACCACCGACATATAGGTAACACTAGAGACCACCGACATATAGGTAACACTAGAGACCACCGACATATAGGTAACACTAGAGACCACCAACACTAGAGACCACCAGCATATAGGTAACACTAGAGACCACCGACATATAGGTAACACCAGAGACCACCGACATATAGGTAACACTAGAGACCACCAACACTAGAGACCACCAGCATATAGGTAACACTAGAGACCACCGACATATAGGTAACACTAGAGACCACCGACATATAGGTAACACTAGAGACCACCGACATATAGGTAACACTAGAGACCACCGACATATAGGTAACACTAGAGACCACTGACATATAGGTAACTCTAGAGACCACCGACATATAGGTAACACTAGAGACCACCGACATATAGGAAACACTAGAGACCACCGACACTAGAGACCACCGACATATAGGTAACTCTAGAGACCACCGACATATAGGTAACACTAGAGACCACCGACATATAGGTAACACTAGAGACCACCGACATATAGGTAACACTAGAGACCACCGACATATAGGTAACACTAGAGACCACCAACACTAGAGACCACCAGCATATAGGTAACACTAGAGACCACCGACATATAGGTAACACTAGAGACCACCAACACTAGAGACCACCGACATATAGGTAACGCTAGAGACCACCAACATATAGGTAACACTAGAGACCACCAGCATATAGGTAACACTAGAGACCACCAACACTAGAGACCACCGACATATAGGTAACGCTAGAGACCACCAACATATAGGTAACACTAGAGACCACCAGCATATAGGTAACACTAGAGACCACCGACATATAGGTAACACTAGAGACCACCGACATATAGGTAACACTAGAGACCACCGTCATATAGGTAACACTAGAGACCACCAACACTAGAGACCACCGACATATAGGTAACGCTAGAGACCACCAACATATAGGTAACACTAGAGACCACCAGCATATAGGTAACACTAGAGACCACCAACACTAGAGACCACCGACATATAGGTAACGCTAGAGACCACCAACATATAGGTAACACTAGAGACCACCAGCATATAGGTAACACTAGAGACCACCGACATATAGGTAACACTAGAGACCACCGACATATAGGTAACACTAGAGACCACCGTCATATAGGTAACACTAGAGACCACCAACACTAGAGACCACCGACATATAGGTAACGCTAGAGACCACCAACATATAGGTAACACTAGAGACCACCAGCATATAGGTAACACTAGAGACCACCGACATATAGGTAACACTAGAGACCACCGACATATAGGAAACACTAGAGACCACCGACATATAGGAAACACTAGAGACCACCGACATATAGGAAACACTAGAGACCACCGACATATAGGAAACACTAGAGACCACCGACATATAGGTAACACTAGAGACCACCGACACTAGAGACCACCGACATATAGGTAACACTAGAGACCACCGACATATAGGTAACACTAGAGACCACCGACATATAGGTAACACTATAGACCACCGACATATAGGAAACACTAGAGACCACCGACATATAGGTAACACTAGAGACCACCGACACTAGAGACCACCGACATATAGGAAACACTAGAGACCACCGACATATAGGAAACACTAGAGACTACCGACACTAGAGACCACCGACATATAGAAAACACTAGAGACCACCGACATATAGGTAACACTAGAGACCACCGACACTAGAGACCACCGACAAATAGGTAACACTAGAGACCACCGACATATAGGTAACACTAGAGACCACCGACATATAGGAAACACTATAGACCACCGACATATAGGTAACACTAGAGACCACCGACATATAGGTAACACTAGAGACCACCGACACTAGAGACCACCGACATATAGGTAACACTAGAGACCACCGACATATAGGAAACACTAGAGACCACCGACATATAGGAAACACTAGAGACTACCGACACTAGAGACCACCGACATATAGGTAACACTAGAGACCACCGACATATAGGAAACACTAGAGACCACCGACATATAGGAAACACTAGAGACCACCGACATATAGGTAACACTAGAGACCACCGACATATAGGAAACACTAGAGACCACCGACATATAGGAAACACTATAGACCACCGACATATAGGTAACACTAGAGACCACCGACATATAGGTAACACTAGAGACCACCGACATATAGGTAACACTAGAGACCACCGACATATAGGTAACTCTAGAGACCACCGACATATAGGTAACACTAGAGACCACCGACATATAGGAAACACTAGAGACCACCGACACTAGAGACCACCGACATATAGGTAACTCTAGAGACCACCGACATATAGGTAACACTAGAGACCACCGACATATAGGTAACACTAGAGACCACCGACATATAGGTAACACTAGAGACCACCGACATATAGGTAACACTAGAGACCACCAACACTAGAGACCACCAGCATATAGGTAACACTAGAGACCACCGACATATAGGTAACACTAGAGACCACCAACACTAGAGACCACCGACATATAGGTAACGCTAGAGACCACCAACATATAGGTAACACTAGAGACCACCAGCATATAGGTAACACTAGAGACCACCAACACTAGAGACCACCGACATATAGGTAACGCTAGAGACCACCAACATATAGGTAACACTAGAGACCACCAGCATATAGGTAACACTAGAGACCACCGACATATAGGTAACACTAGAGACCACCGACATATAGGTAACACTAGAGACCACCGTCATATAGGTAACACTAGAGACCACCAACACTAGAGACCACCGACATATAGGTAACGCTAGAGACCACCAACATATAGGTAACACTAGAGACCACCAGCATATAGGTAACACTAGAGACCACCGACATATAGGTAACACTAGAGACCACCGACATATAGGAAACACTAGAGACCACCGACATATAGGAAACACTAGAGACCACCGACATATAGGAAACACTAGAGACCACCGACATATAGGAAACACTAGAGACCACCGACATATAGGTAACACTAGAGACCACCGACACTAGAGACCACCGACATATAGGTAACACTAGAGACCACCGACATATAGGTAACACTAGAGACCACCGACATATAGGTAACACTATAGACCACCGACATATAGGAAACACTAGAGACCACCGACATATAGGTAACACTAGAGACCACAGACACTAGAGACCACCGACATATAGGAAACACTAGAGACCACCGACATATAGGAAACACTAGAGACTACCGACACTAGAGACCACCGACATATAGGAAACACTAGAGACCACCGACATATAGGTAACACTAGAGACCACCGACACTAGAGACCACCGACAAATAGGTAACACTAGAGACCACCGACATATAGGTAACACTAGAGACCACCGACATATAGGAAACACTATAGACCACCGACATATAGGTAACACTAGAGACCACCGACATATAGGTAACACTAGAGACCACCGACACTAGAGACCACCGACATATAGGTAACACTAGAGACCACCGACATATAGGAAACACTAGAGACCACCGACATATAGGAAACACTAGAGACTACCGACACTAGAGACCACCGACATATAGGTAACACTAGAGACCACCGACATATAGGAAACACTAGAGACCACCGACATATAGGTAACACTAGAGACCACCGACATATAGGAAACACTAGAGACCACCGACATATAGGAAACACTATAGACCACCGACATATAGGTAACACTAGAGACCACCGACATATAGGTAACACTAGAGACCACCGACATATAGGAAACACTAGAGACCACCGACATATAGGAAACACTAGAGACTACCGACACTAGAGACCACCGACATATAGGTAACACTAGAGACCACCGACATATAGGAAACACTATAGACCACCGACATATAGGTAACACTAGAGACCACCGACATATAGGTAACACTAGAGACCACCGACATATAGGTAACACTAGAGACCACCGACATATAGGAAACACTAGAGACCACCGACATATAGGTAACACTAGAGACCACCGACATATAGGAAACACTAGAGACCACCGACATATAGGTAACACTAGAGACCACCGACATATAGGTAACACTAGAGACCACCGACATATAGGTAACTCTAGAGACCACCGGCATATAGGAAACACTAGAGACCACCGACATATAGGAAACACTATAGACCACCGACATATAGGTAACGCTAGAGACCACCGACATATAGGTAACGCTAGAGACCACCGACATATAGGTAACGCTAGAGACCACCGACATATAGGTAACACTAGAGACCACCGACATATAGGTAAGACTAGAGACCACCGACATATAGGTAACACTAGAGACCACCGACATATAGGTAACACTAGAGACCACCGACATATAGGAAACACTAGAGACCACCGACATATAGGTAACACTAGAGACCACCGACATATAGGTAACACTAGAGACCACCGACATATAGGAAACACTAGAGACCACCGGCACTAGAGACCACCGACATATAGGTAACACTAGAGACCACCGACATATAGGTAACACTAGAGACCACCGACACTAGAGACCACCAACATATAGGTAACACTAGAGACCACCGACATATAGGTAACACTAGAGACCACCGACATATAGGTAACACTAGAGACCACCGACATATAGGTAACACTAGAGACCACCGACATATAGGTAACACTAGAGACCACCAACACTAGAGACCACCAACATATAGGTAACACTAGAGACCACCGACATATAGGTAAGACTAGAGACCACCGACATATAGGTAACACTAGAGACAACCGACATATAGGTAACACTAGAGACCACCAACATATAGGAAACACTAGAGACCACCTACATATAGGTAACACTAGAGACCACCGACATATAGGTAACACTAGAGACCACCGACATATAGGAAACACTAGAGACCACCGACATATAGGTAACACTAGAGACCACCAACATATAGGTAACACTAGAGACCACCGACATATAGGTAACACTAGAGACCACCGACATATAGGTAACACTAGAGACCACCGACATATAGGTAAGACTAGAGACCACCGACACTAGAGACCACCGACATATAGGTAACACTAGAGACCACCGACATATAGGTAACACTAGAGACCACCGACATATAGGTAACACTAGAGACCACCAACACTAGAGACCACCGACATATAGGTAACGCTAGAGACCACCGACACTAGAGACCACCGACATATAGGTAACACTAGAGACCACCGACATATAGGTAACACTAGAGACCACCGACATATAGGTAACACTAGAGACCACCGACATATAGGTAACACTAGAGACCACCAACACTAGAGACCACCGACATATAGGTAACACTAGAGACCACCGACATATAGGTAACACTAGAGACCACCGACATATAGGTAACACTAGAGACCACCGACATATAGGTAACACTAGAGACCACCGACATATAGGTAACACTAGAGACCACC